>NW_027523538.1:0-45738 GCF_052094955.1 Ictidomys tridecemlineatus
AATCAAACACGGTTTGTGCTAGCTCTTTGAAACTTGACACAATAAAGCAGTTTCAAGTTCTATCTCTATGGTTTGTTTGCTGTTGATGTAGCCCTAAGCAGAGACTGGCGAGAATCACTTTCATGGAAAGGGCCTGCCAAGCTTCCAAAAAACTAGGAGTTGCCTGAAATCTCAGCACACACTTTTTCACCCAATCTTGATGAAACTTTCAGGTAATGATCAGTACACCAATCCCACTTGGCTCGCCAAATTTCGTTCTTCTAGGTGAAACCGTTCGTTGGCAGTAACCGGTTTCATTTTGAGGTTTCACTCTGTTTTCTCCTATAGGGATACATGTATTTGGAACTCTAAATCAAACACGGTTTGTGCTAGCTCTTTGAAACTTGACACCATAAAGCAGTTTCAACTTCTATCTCTATGGTTTGTTTGCTGTTGATGTAGCCCTAAGCAGAGACTGGCGAGAATCACTTTCATGGAAAGGGCCTGCCAAGCTTCCAAAAAACTACGAGTTGCCTGAAATCTCAGCACACACTTTTTCACCCAATCTTGATGAAACTTTCAGGTAATGATCAGTACACCAATCCCACTTGGCTCGCCAAATTTCGTTCTTCTAGGTGAAACCGTTCGTTGGCAGTAACCGGTTTCATTTTGAGGTTTCACTCTGTTTTCTCCTATAGGGATACATGTATTTGGAACTCTAAATCAAACACGGTTTGTGCTAGCTCTTTGAAACTTGACACAATAAAGCAGTTTCAAGTTCTATCTCTATGGTTTGTTTGCTATTGATGTAGCCCTAAGCAGAGACTGGCGAAAATCACTTTCATGGAAAGGGCCTGCCAAGCTTCCAAAAAACTACGAGTTGCCTGAAATCTCAGCACACACTTTTTCACCCAAACTTGATGAAACTTTCAGGTAATGATCAGTACACCAATCCCACTTGGCTCGCCAAATCTCGTTCTTCTAGGTGAAACCGTTCGTTGGCAGTAACCGGTTTCATTTTGAGGTTTCACTCTGTTTTCTCCTATAGGGATACATGTATTTGGAACTCTAAATCAAACACGGTTTGTGCTAGCTCTTTGAAACTTGACACCATAAAGCAGTTTCAAGTTCTATCTCTATGGTTTGTTTGCTGTTGATGTAGCCCTAAGCAGAGACTGGCGAGAATCACTTTCATGGAAAGGGCCTGCCAAGCTTCCAAAAAACTACGAGTTACCTGAAATCTCAGCACACACTTTTTCACCCAATCTTGATGAAACTTTCAGGTAATGATCAGTACACCAATCCCACTTGGCTCGCCAAATTTCGTTCTTCTAGGTGAAACCTTTCGATGGCAGTAACCGGTTTCATTTTGAGGTTTCACTCTGTTCTCTCCTATAGGGATACATGTATTTGGAACTCTAAATCAAACACGGTTTGTGCTAGCTCTTTGAAACTTGACACAATAAAGCAGTTTCAAGTTCTATCTCTATGGTTTGTTTGCTATTGATGTAGCCCTAAGCAGAGACTGGCGAGAATCACTTTCATGGAAAGGGCCTGCCAAGCTTCCAAAAAACTACGAGTTGCCTGAAATCTCAGCACACACTTTTTCACCCAAACTTGATGAAACTTTCAGGTAATGATCAGTACACCAATCCCACTTGGCTCGCCAAATCTCGTTCTTCTAGGTGAAACCGTTCGTTGGCAGTAACCGGTTTCATTTTGAGGTTTCACTCTGTTTTCTCCTATAGGGATACATGTATTTGGAACTCTAAATCAAACACGGTTTGTGCTATCTCTTTGAAACTTGACACCATAAAGCAGTTTCAAGTTCTATCTCTATGGTTTGTTTGCTGTTCATGTAGCCCTAAGCAGAGACTGGCGAGAATCACTTTCATGGAAAGGGCCTGCCAAGCTTCCAAAAAACTACGAGTTGCCTGAAATCTCAGCACACACTTTTTCACCCAATCTTGATGAAACTTTCAGGTAATGATCACTACACCAATCCCACTTGGCTCGCCAAATCTCGTTCTTCTAGGTGAAACCGTTCGTTGGCAGTAACCGGTTTCATTTTGAGGTTTCACTCTGTTTTCTCCTATAGGGATACATGTATTTGGAACTCTAAATCCAACACGGTTTTTGCTAGCTCTTTGAAACTTGACACAATAAAGCAGTTTCAAGTTCTATCTCTATGGTTTGTTTGCTGTTGATGTAGCCCTAAGCAGAGACTGGCGAGAATCACTTTCATGGAAAGGGCCTGCCAAGCTTCCAAAAAACTAGGAGTTGCCTGAAATCTCAGCACACACTTTTTCACCCAATCTTGATGAAACATTCAGGTAATGATCAGTACACCAATCCCACTTGGCTCGCCAAATCTCGTTCTTCTAGGTGAAACCGTTTGTTGGCAGTAACCGGTTTCATTTTGAGGTTTCACTCTGTTTTCTCCTATAGGGATACATGTATTTGGAACTCTAAATCAAACACGGTTTGTGCTAGCTCTTTGAAACTTGACACCATAAAGCAGTTTCAAGTTCTATCTCTATGGTTTGTTTGCTGTTGATGTAGCCCTAAGCAGAGACTGGCGAGAATCACTTTCATGGAAAGGGCCTGCCAAGCTTCCAAAAAACTACGAGTTGCCTGAAATCTCAGCACACACTTTTTCACCCAATCTTGATAAAACTTTCAGGTAATGATCCGTACAGCAATCCCACTTGGCTCGCCAATTTTCGTTCTTCTAGGTGAAACCGTTCGTTGGCAGTAACCGGTTTCATTTTGAGGTTTCACTCTGTTTTCTCCTATAGGGATACATGTATTTGGAACTCTAAATCAAACACGGTTTGTGCTAGCTCTTTGAAACTTGACACCATAAAGCAGTTTCAAGTTCTATCTCTATGGTTTGTTTGCTGTTGATGTAGCCCTAAGCAGAGACTGGCGAGAATCACTTTCATGGAAAGGGCCTGCCAAGCTTCCAAAAAACTACGAGTTGCCTGAAATCTCAGCACACACTTTTTCACCCAATCTTGATGAAACTTTCAGGTAATGATCAGTACACCAATCCCACTTGGCTCGCCAAATCTCGTTCTTCTAGGTGAAACCGTTCGTTGGCAGTAACCGGTTTCATTTTGAGGTTTCACTCTGTTTTCTCCTATAGGGATACATGTATTTGGAACTCTAAATCAAACACGGTTTGTGCTAGCTTTTTGAAACTTGACACCATAAAGCAGTTTCAAGTTCTATCTTTATCGTTTGTTTGCTGTTGATGTAGCCCTAAGCAGAGACTGGCGAGAATCACTTTCATGGAAAGGGCCTGCCAAGCTTCCAAAAAAACTACGAGTTGCCTGAAATCTCAGCACACACTTTTTCACCCAATCTTGATGAAACTTTCAGGTAATGATCAGTACACCAATCCCACTTGGCTCGCCAAATTTCGTTCTTCTAGGTGAAACCGTTCGTTGGCAGTAACCGGTTTCATTTTGAGGTTTCACTCTGTTTTCTCCTATAGGGATACATGTATTTGGAACTCTAAATCCAACACGGTTTGTGCTAGCTCTTTGAAACTTGACACCATAAAGCAGTTTCAAGTTCTATCTCTATGGTTTGTTTGCTGTTGATGTAGCCCTAAGCAGAGACTGGCGAGAATCACTTTCATGGAAAGGGCCTGCCAAGCTTCCAAAAAACTACGAGTTGCCTGAAATCTCAGCACACACTTTTTCACCCAATCTTGATGAAACTTTCAGGTAATGATCAGTACACCAATCCCACTTGGCTCGCCAAATTTCGTTCTTCTAGGTGAAACCGATCGTTGGCAGTAACCGGTTTCATTTTGAGGTTTCACTCTGTTTTCTCCTATAGGGATACATGTATTTGGAACTCTAAATCAAACACGGTTTGTGCTAGCTCTTTGAAACTTGAAACTAAAGCAGTTTCAAGTTCTATCTCTATGGTTTGTTTGCTGTTGATGTACCCCTAAGCAGAGACTGGCGAGAATCACTTTCATGGAAAGGGCCTGCCAAGGTTCCAAAAAACTACGAGTTGCCTGAAATCTCAGCACACACATTTTCACCCAATCTTGATGAAACTTTCAGGTAATGATCAGTACACCAATCCCACTTGGCTCGCCAAATCTCGTTCTTCTAGGTGAAACCGTTCGATGGCAGTAACCGGTTTCATTTTGAGGTTTCACTCTGTTTTCTCCTATAGGGATACATGTATTTGGAACTCTAAATCAAACACGGTTTGTGCTAGCTCTTTGAAACTTGACACAATAAAGCAGTTTCAACTTCTATCTCTATGGTTTGTTTGCTGTTGATGTAGCCCTAAGCAGAGACTGGGGAGAATCACTTTCATGGAAAGGGCCTGCCAAGCTTCCAAAAAACTACGAGTTGCCTGAAATCTCAGCACACACTTTTTCACCCAATCTTGATGAAACTTTCAGGTAATGATCCGTACACCAATCCCCCTTGGCTCGCCAAATTTCGTTCTTCTAGGTGAAACCGTTCGTTGGCAGTAACCGGTTTCATTTTGAGGTTTCACTCTGTTTTCTCCTATAGGGATACATGTATTTGGAACTCTAAATCAAACATGGTTTGTGCTAGCTCTTTGAAACTTGACACCATAAAGCAGTTTCAAGTTCTATCTCTATGGTTTGTTTGCTGTTGATGTAGCCCTAAGCAGAGACTGGCGAGAATCACTTTCATGGAAAGGGCCTGCCAAGCTTCCAAAAAACTACGAGTTGCCTGAAATCTCAGCACACACTTTTTCACCCAATCTTGATGAAACTTTCAGGTAATGATCAGTACACCAATCCCACTTGGCTCGCCAAATCTCGTTCTTCTAGGTGAAACCGTTTGTTGGCAGTAACCGGTTTCATTTTGAGTTTTCACTCTGTTTTCTCCTATAGGGATACATGTATTTGGAACTCTAAATCCAACACGGTTTGTGCTAGCTCTTTGAAATTTGACCCCATAAAGCAGTTTCAAGTTCTGTCTCTATGGTTTGTTTGCTGTTGATGTAGCCCTAAGCAGAGACTGGCGAGAATCACTTTCATGGAAAGGGCCTGCCAAGCTTCCAAAAAACTACGAGTTGCCTGAAATCTCAGCACACACTTTTTCACCCAATCTTGATGAAACTTTCAGGTAATGATCAGTACACCAATTCCACTTGGCTCGCCAAATCTCGTTCTTCTAGGTGAAACCGTTCTTTGGCAGTAACCGGTTTCATTTTGAGGTTTCACTCTGTTTTCTCCTATACGGATACATGTATTTGGAACTCTAAATCAAACACGGTTTTGCTAGCCCTTTGAAACTTGACACCATAAAGCAGTTTCAAGTTCTATCTCTATGGTTTGTTTGCTGTTGATGTAGCCCTAAGCAGAGACTGGCGAGAATCACTTTCATGGAAAGGGCCTGCCAAGCTTCCAAAAAACTAGGAGTTGCCTGAAATCTCAGCACACACTTTTTCACCCAATCTTGATGAAACTTTGAGGTAATGATCAGTACACCAATCCCACTTGGCTCGCCAAGTCTCGTTCTTCTAGGTGAAACCGTTCGTTGGCAGTAACCGGTTTCATTTTGAGGTTTCACTCTGTTTCTCCTATAGGGATACATGTATTTGGAACTCTAAATCAAACACGGTTTGTGCTAGCTCTTTGAAACTTGACACCATAAAGCAGTTGCAAGTTCTATCTCTATGGTTTGTTTGCTGTTGATGTAGCCCTAAGCAGAGACTGGCGAGAATCACTTTCATGGAAAGGGCCTGCCAAGCTTCCAAAAAACTACGAGTTGCCTGAAATCTCAGCACACACTTTTTCACCCAATCTTGATGAAACTTTCAGGTAATGATCAGTACACCAATCCCACTTGGCTCGCCAAATCTCGTTCTTCTAGGTGAAACCGTTCATTGGCAGTAACCGGTTTCATTTTGAGGTTTCACTCTGTTTTCTCCTATAGGGATACATGTATTTGGAACTCTAAATCCAACACGGTTTGTACTATCTCTTTGAAACTTGACACCATAAAGCAGTTTCAAGTTCTATCTCTATGGTTTGTTTGCTGTTGATGTAGCCCTAAGCAGAGACTGGCGAGAATCACTTTCATGGAAAGGGCCTGCCAAGCTTCCAAAAAACTACGAGTTGCCTGAAATCTCAGCACACACTTTTTCACCCAATCTTGATGAAACTTTCAGGTAATGATCAGTACACCAATCCCACTTGGCTCGCCAAATCTCGTTCTTCTAGGTGAAACCGTTCGTTGGCAGTAACCGGTTTCATTTTGAGGTTTCACTCTGTTTTCTCCTATAGGGATACATGTATTTGGAACTCTAAATCCAACACGGTTTGTGCTAGCTCTTTGAAACTTGACACAATAAAGCAGTTTCAAGTTCTGTCTCTATGGTTTGTTTCTGTTGTGTAGCCCTAAGCAGAGACTGGCGAGAATCACTTTCATGGAAAGGGCCTGCCAAGCTTCCAAAAAACTACGAGTTGCCTGAAATCTCAGCACACACTTTTTCACCCAATCTTGATGAAACTTTCAGGTAATGATCAGTACACCAATCCCACTTGGCTCGCCAAATCTCCTTCTTCTAGGTGAAACCGTTCGTTGGCAGTAACCGGTTTCATTTGAGGTTTCACTCTGTTTTCTCCTATAGGGATACATGTATTTGGAACTCTAAATCAAACACGGTTTGTGCTAGCTCTTTGAAACTTGACACCATAAAGCAGTTTCAAGTTCTATCTCTATGGTTTGTTTGCTGTTGATGTAGCCCTAAGCAGAGACTGGCGAGAATCACTTTCATGGAAATGGCCTGCCAAGCTTCCAAAAAACTACGAGTTGCCTGAAATCTCAGCACACACTTTTTCACCCAATCTTGATGAAACTTTCAGGTAATGATCCGTACAGCAATCCCACTTGGCTCGCCAAATTTCGTTCTTCTAGGTGAAACCGTTCGTTGGCAGTAACCTGTTTCATTTTGAGGTTTCACTCTGTTTTCTCCTATAGGGTTACATGTATTTGGAACTCTAAATCAAACACGGTTTGTGCTAGCTCTTTGAAACTTGACACAATAAAGCAGTTTCAAGTTCTATCTCTATGGTTTGTTTCCTTTTGATGTAGCCCTAAGCAGAGACTGGCGAGAATCACTTTCATGGAAAGGGCCTGCCAAGCTTCCAAAAAACTACGAGTTGCCTGAAATCTCAGCACACACTTTTTCACCCAATCTTGATGAAACTTTCAGGTAATGATCAGTGCACCAATCCCACTTGGCTCGCCAAATTTCGTTCTTCTAGGTGAAACCGTTCGTTGGCAGTAACCGGTTTCATTTTGAGGTTTCACTCTGTTTTCTCCTTTAGGGATACATGTATTTGGAACTCTAAATCAAACACGGTTTGTGCTAGCTCTTTGAAACTTGACACCATAAAGCAGTTTCAAGTTCTATCTCTATGGTTTGTTTGCTGTTGATGTAGCCCTAAGCAGAGACTGTCGAGAATCACTTTCATGGAAAGGGCCTGCCAAGCTTCTAAAAAACTACGAGTTGCCTGAAATCTCAGCACACACTTTTTCACCCAATCTTGATGAAACTTTCAGGTAATGATCAGTACACCAATCCCACTTGGCTCGCCAAATCTCGTTCTTCTAGGTGAAACCGTTCGTTGGCAGTAACCGGTTTCATTTTGAGGTTTCACTCTGTTTTCTCCTATAGGGATACATGTATTTGGAACTCTAAATCAAACACGGTTTGTGCTAGCTCTTTGAAACTTGACACCATAAAGCAGTTTCAAGTTCTATCTCTATGGTTTGTTTTCTGTTGATTAGCCCTAAGCAGAGACTGGCGAGAATCACTTTCATGGAAAGGGCCTGCCAAGCTTCCAAAAAACTACGAGTTGCCTGAAATCTCAGCACACACTTTTTCACCCAATCTTGATGAAACTTTCAGGTAATGATCAGTACACCAATCCCACTTGGCTCGCCAAATTTCGTTCTTCTAGGTGAAACCGTTCGTTGGCAGTAACCGGTTTCATTTTGAGGTTTCACTCTGTTTTCTCCTATAGGGATACATGTATTTGGAACTCTAAATCAAACACGGTTTGTGCTAGCTCTTTGAAACTTGACACCATAAAGCAGTTTCAAGTTCTATCTCTATGGTTTGTTTGCTGTTGATGTAGCCCTAAGCAGAGACTGGCGAGAATCACTTTCATGGAAAGGGCCTGCCAAGCTTCCAAAAAACTACGAGTTACCTGAAATCTCAGCACACATTTTTTCACCCAATCTTGATGAAACTTTCAGGTAATGATCAGTACACCAATCCCACTTGGCTCGCCAAATCTCGTTCTTCTAGGTGAAACCGTTCGTTGGCAGTAACCGGTTTCATTTTGAGGTTTCACTCTGTTTTCTCCTATAGGGATACATGTATTTGGAACTCTAAATCAAACACGGTTTGTGCTAGCTCTTTGAAACTTGACACCATAAAGCAGTTTCAAGTTCTATCTCTATGGTTTGTTTGCTGTTGATGTAGCCCTAAGCAGAGACAGGCGAGAATCACTTTCATGGAAAGGGCCTGCCAAGCTTCCAAAAAACTACGAGTTGCCTGAAATCTCAGCACACACTTTTTCACCCAATCTTGATGAAACTTTCAGGTAATGATCAGTACACCAATCCCACTTGGCTCGCCAAATTTCGTTCTTCTAGGTGAAACCGTTCGTTGGCAGTAACCGGTTTCATTTTGAGGTTTCACTCTCTTTTCTCCTATAGGGATACATGTATTTGGAACTCTAAATCAAACACGGTTTGTGCTAGCTCTTTGAAACTTGACACCATAAAGCAGTTTCAACTTCTATCTCTATGGTTTGTTTGCTGTTGATGTAGCCCTAAGCAGAGAATGGCGAGAATCACTTTCATGGAAAGGGCCTGCCAAGCTTCCAAAAAACTACGAGTTGCCTGAAATATCAGCACACACTTTTTCACCCAATCTTGATGAAACTTTCAGGTAATGATCAGTACACCAATCCCACTTGGCTCGCCAAATTTCGTTCTTCTAGGTGAAACCGTTCGTTGGCAGTATCCGGTTTCATTTTGAGGTTTCACTCTGTTTTCTCCTTTAGGGATACATGTATTTGGAACTCTAAATCCAACACGGTTTGTGCTAGCTCTTTGAAGCTTGACACCATAAAGCAGTTTCAAGTTCTATCTCTATGGTTTGTTTGCTGTTGATGTAGCCCTAAGCAGAGACTGGCGAGAATCACTTTCATGGAAAGGGCCTGCCAAGCTTCCAAAAAACTACGAGTTGCCTGAAATCTCAGCACACATTTTTTCACCCAATCTTGATGAAACTTTCAAGTAATGATCAGTACACCAATCCCACTTGGCTCGCCAAATCTCGTTCTTCTAGGTGAAACCGTTCGTTGGCAGTAACCGGTTTCATTTTGAGGTTTCACTCTGTTTTCTCCTATAGGGATACATGTATTTGGAACTCTAAATCAAACACGGTTTGTGCTAGCTCTTTGAAACTTGACACCATAAAGCAGTTTCAAGTTCTATCTCTATGGTTTGTTTGGTGTTGATGTAGCCCTAAGCAGAGACTGGCGAGAATCACTTTCATGGAAAGGGCCTGCCAAGCTTCCAAAAAACTACGAGTTGCCTGAAATCTCAGCTAACACTTTTTCACCCAATCTTGATGAAACTTTCAGGTAATGATCAGTACACCAATCCCACTTGGCTCGCCAAATCTCGTTCTTCTAGGTGAAACCGTTCGTTGGCAGTAACCGGTTTCATTTTGAGGTTTCACTCTGTTTTCTCCTATAGGGATACATGTATTTGGAACTCTAAATCCAACACGGTTTGTGCTAGCTCTTTGAAACTTGACACCATAAAGCAGTTTCAAGTTCTGTCTCTATGGTTTGTTTGCTGTTGATGTAGCCCTAAGCAGAGACTGGCGAGAATCACTTTCATGGAAAGGGCCTGCCAAGCTTCCAAAAAACTACGAGTTGCCTGAAATCTCAGCACACACTTTTTCACCCAATCTTGATGAAACTTTCAGGTAATGATCAGTACACCAATCCCACTTGGCTCACCAAATCTCGTTCTTCTAGGTGAAACCGTTCGTTGGCAGTAACCGGTTTCATTTTGAGGTTTCACTCTGTTTTCTCCTATAGGGATACATGTATTTGGAACTCTAAATCCAACACGGTTTGTGCTAGCTCTTTGAAACTTGACACAATAAAGCAGTTTCAAGTTCTATCTCTATGGTTTGTTTGCTGTTGATGTAGCCCTAAGCAGAGACTGGCGAGAATCACTTTCATGGAAAGGGCCTGCCAAGCTTCTAAAAAACTACGAGTTGCCTGAAATCTCAGCACACACTTTTTCACCCAATCATGATGAAACTTTCAGGTAATGATCAGTACACCAATCCCACTTGGCTCGCCAAATCTCGTTCTTCTAGGTGAAACCGTTCGTTGGCAGTAACCGGTTTCATTTTGAGGTTTCACTCTGTTTTCTCCTATAGGGATACATGTATTTGGAACTCTAAATCAAACACGGTTTGTGCTAGCTCTTTGAAACTTGACACAATAAAGCAGTTTCAAGTTCTGTCTCTATGGTTTGTTTGCTGTTGATGTAGCCCTAAGCAGAGACTGGCGAGAATCACTTTCATGGAAAGGGCCTGCCAAGCTTCCAAAAAACTACGAGTTGCCTGAAATCTCAGCACACACTTTTTCACCCAATCTTGATGAAACTTTCAGGTAATGATCAGTACACCAATCCCACTTGGCTCGCCAAATCTCCTTCTTCTAGGTGAAACCGTTCGTTGGCAGTAACCGGTTTCATTTTGAGGTTTCACTCTGTTTTCTCCTATAGGGATACATGTATTTGGAACTCTAAATCAAACACGGTTTGTGCTAGCTCTTTGAAACTTGACACCATAAAGCAGTTTCAAGTTCTATCTCTATGGTTTGTTTGCTGTTGATGTAGCCCTAAGCAGAGACTGGCGAGAATCACTTTCATGGAAATGGCCTGCCAAGCTTCCAAAAAACTACGAGTTGCCTGAAATCTCAGCACACACTTTTTCACCCAATCTTGATGAAACTTTCAGGTAATGATCCGTACAGCAATCCCACTTGGCTCGCCAAATTTCGTTCTTCTAGGTGAAACCGTTCGTTGGCAGTAACCTGTTTCATTTTGAGGTTTCACTCTGTTTTCTCCTATAGGGTTACATGTATTTGGAACTCTAAATCAAACACGGTTTGTGCTAGCTCTTTGAAACTTGACACCATAAAGCAGTTTCAAGTTCTATCTCTATGGTTTGTTTACTGTTGATGTAGCCCTAAGCAGAGACTGTCGAGAATCACTTTCATGGAAAGGGCCTGCCAAGCTTCTAAAAAACTACGAGTTGCCTGAAATCTCAGCACACACTTTTTCACCCAATCTTGATGAAACTTTCAGGTAATGATCAGTACACCAATCCCACTTGGCTCGCCAAATCTCGTTCTTCTAGGTGAAACCGTTCGTTGGCAGTAACCGGTTTCATTTTGAGGTTTCACTCTGTTTTCTCCTATAGGGATACATGTATTTGGAACTCTAAATCAAACACGGTTTGTGCTAGCTCTTTGAAACTTGACACCATAAAGCAGTTTCAAGTTCTATCTCTATGGTTTGTTTTCTGTTGATTAGCCCTAAGCAGAGACTGGCGAGAATCACTTTCATGGAAAGGGCCTGCCAAGCTTCCAAAAAACTACGAGTTGCCTGAAATCTCAGCACACACTTTTTCACCCAATCTTGATGAAACTTTCAGGTAATGATCAGTACACCAATCCCACTTGGCTCGCCAAATTTCGTTCTTCTAGGTGAAACCGTTCGTTGGCAGTAACCGGTTTCATTTTGAGGTTTCACTCTGTTTTCTCCTATAGGGATACATGTATTTGGAACTCTAAATCAAACACGGTTTGTGCTAGCTCTTTGAAACTTGACACCATAAAGCAGTTTCAAGTTCTATCTCTATGGTTTGTTTGCTGTTGATGTAGCCCTAAGCAGAGACTGGCGAGAATCACTTTCATGGAAAGGGCCTGCCAAGCTTCCAAAAAACTACGAGTTACCTGAAATCTCAGCACACATTTTTTCACCCAATCTTGATGAAACTTTCAGGTAATGATCAGTACACCAATCCCACTTGGCTCGCCAAATCTCGTTCTTCTAGGTGAAACCGTTCGTTGGCAGTAACCGGTTTCATTTTGAGGTTTCACTCTGTTTTCTCCTATAGGGATACATGTATTTGGAACTCTAAATCAAACACGGTTTGTGCTAGCTCTTTGAAACTTGACACCATAAAGCAGTTTCAAGTTCTATCTCTATGGTTTGTTTGCTGTTGATGTAGCCCTAAGCAGAGACAGGCGAGAATCACTTTCATGGAAAGGGCCTGCCAAGCTTCCAAAAAACTACGAGTTGCCTGAAATCTCAGCACACACTTTTTCACCCAATCTTGATGAAACTTTCAGGTAATGATCAGTACACCAATCCCACTTGGCTCGCCAAATTTCGTTCTTCTAGGTGAAACCGTTCGTTGGCAGTAACCGGTTTCATTTTGAGGTTTCACTCTCTTTTCTCCTATAGGGATACATGTATTTGGAACTCTAAATCAAACACGGTTTGTGCTAGCTCTTTGAAACTTGACACCATAAAGCAGTTTCAACTTCTATCTCTATGGTTTGTTTGCTGTTGATGTAGCCCTAAGCAGAGAATGGCGAGAATCACTTTCATGGAAAGGGCCTGCCAAGCTTCCAAAAAACTACGAGTTGCCTGAAATATCAGCACACACTTTTTCACCCAATCTTGATGAAACTTTCAGGTAATGATCAGTACACCAATCCCACTTGGCTCGCCAAATTTCGTTCTTCTAGGTGAAACCGTTCGTTGGCAGTATCCGGTTTCATTTTGAGGTTTCACTCTGTTTTCTCCTTTAGGGATACATGTATTTGGAACTCTAAATCCAACACGGTTTGTGCTAGCTCTTTGAAGCTTGACACCATAAAGCAGTTTCAAGTTCTATCTCTATGGTTTGTTTGCTGTTGATGTAGCCCTAAGCAGAGACTGGCGAGAATCACTTTCATGGAAAGGGCCTGCCAAGCTTCCAAAAAACTACGAGTTGCCTGAAATCTCAGCACACATTTTTTCACCCAATCTTGATGAAACTTTCAAGTAATGATCAGTACACCAATCCCACTTGGCTCGCCAAATCTCGTTCTTCTAGGTGAAACCGTTCGTTGGCAGTAACCGGTTTCATTTTGAGGTTTCACTCTGTTTTCTCCTATAGGGATACATGTATTTGGAACTCTAAATCAAACACGGTTTGTGCTAGCTCTTTGAAACTTGACACCATAAAGCAGTTTCAAGTTCTATCTCTATGGTTTGTTTGGTGTTGATGTAGCCCTAAGCAGAGACTGGCGAGAATCACTTTCATGGAAAGGGCCTGCCAAGCTTCCAAAAAACTACGAGTTGCCTGAAATCTCAGCTAACACTTTTTCACCCAATCTTGATGAAACTTTCAGGTAATGATCAGTACACCAATCCCACTTGGCTCGCCAAATCTCGTTCTTCTAGGTGAAACCGTTCGTTGGCAGTAACCGGTTTCATTTTGAGGTTTCACTCTGTTTTCTCCTATAGGGATACATGTATTTGGAACTCTAAATCCAACACGGTTTGTGCTAGCTCTTTGAAACTTGACACCATAAAGCAGTTTCAAGTTCTGTCTCTATGGTTTGTTTGCTGTTGATGTAGCCCTAAGCAGAGACTGGCGAGAATCACTTTCATGGAAAGGGCCTGCCAAGCTTCCAAAAAACTACGAGTTGCCTGAAATCTCAGCACACACTTTTTCACCCAATCTTGATGAAACTTTCAGGTAATGATCAGTACACCAATCCCACTTGGCTCGCCAAATCTCGTTCTTCTAGGTGAAACCGTTCTTTGGCAGTAACCGGTTTCTTTTTGAGGTTTCACTCTGTTTTCTCCTTTAGGGATACATGTATTTGGAACTCTAAATCAAACACGGTTTGTGCTAGCTCTTTGAAACTTGACACCATAAAGCAGTTTCAAGTTCTATCTCTATGGTTTGTTTGCTGTTGATGTAGCCCTAAGCAGAGACTGGCGAGAATCACTTTCATGGAAAGGGCCTGCCAAGCTTCCAAAAAACTACGAGTTGCCTGAAATCTCAGCACACACTTTTTCACCCAATCTTGATGAAACTTTCAGGTAATGATCAGTACACCAATCCCACTTGGCTCACCAAATCTCGTTCTTCTAGGTGAAACTGTTCGTTGGCAGTAACCGGTTTCATTTTGAGGTTTCACTCTGTTTTCTCCTATAGGGATACATGTATTTGGAACTCTAAATCCAACACGGTTTGTGCTAGCTCTTTGAAACTTGACACAATAAAGCAGTTTCAAGTTCTATCTCTATGGTTTGTTTGCTGTTGATGTAGCCCTAAGCAGAGACTGGCGAGAATCACTTTCATGGAAAGGGCCTGCCAAGCTTCTAAAAAACTACGAGTTGCCTGAAATCTCAGCACACACTTTTTCACCCAATCTTGATGAAACTTTCAGGTAATGATCAGTACACCAATCCCACTTGGCTCGCCAAATCTCGTTCTTCTAGGTGAAACCGTTCGTTGGCAGTAACCGGTTTCATTTTGAGGTTTCACTCTGTTTTCTCCTATAGGGATACATGTATTTGGAACTCTAAATCAAACACGGTTTGTGCTAGCTCTTTGAAACTTGACACCATAAAGCAGTTTCAAGTTCTATCTCTATGGTTTGTTTTCTGTTGATTAGCCCTAAGCAGAGACTGGCGAGAATCACTTTCATGGAAAGGGCCTGCCAAGCTTCCAAAAAACTACGAGTTGCCTGAAATCTCAGCTAACACTTTTTCACCCAATCTTGATGAAACTTTCAGGTAATGATCAGTACACCAATCCCACTTGGCTCGCCAAATTTCGTTCTTCTAGGTGAAACCGTTCGTTGGCAGTAACCGGTTTCATTTTGAGGTTTCACTCTGTTTTCTCCTATAGGGATACATGTATTTGGAACTCTAAATCCAACACGGTTTGTGCTAGCTCTTTGAAACTTGACACCATAAAGCAGTTTCAAGTTCTATCTCTATGGTTTGTTTGCTGTTGATGTAGCCCTAAGCAGAGACTGGCGAGAATCACTTTCATGGAAAGGGCCTGCCAAGCTTCCAAAAAACTACGAGTTGCCTGAAATCTCAGCACACATTTTTTCACCCAATCTTGATGAAACTTTCAGGTAATGATCAGTACACCAATCCCACTTGGCCCGCCAAATCTCGTTCTTCTAGGTGAAACCGTTCGTTGGCAGTAACCGGTTTCATTTTGAGGTTTCACTCTGTTTTCTCCTATAGGGATACATGTATTTGGAACTCTAAATCAAACACGGTTTGTGCTAGCTCTTTGAAACTTGACACCATAAAGCAGTTTCAAGTTCTATCTCTATGGTTTGTTTGGTGTTGATGTAGCCCTAAGCAGAGACTGGCGAGAATCACTTTCATGGAAAGGGCCTGCCAAGCTTCCAAAAAACTACGAGTTGCCTGAAATCTCAGCACACACTTTTTCACCCAATCTTGATGAAACTTTCAGGTAATGATCAGTACACCAATCCCCCTTGGCTCGCCAAATTTCGTTCTTCTAGGTGAAACCGTTCGTTGGCAGTAACCGGTTTCATTTTGAGGTTTCACTCTGTTTTCTCCTTTAGGGATACATGTATTTGGAACTCTAAATCCAACACGGTTTGTGCTAGCTCTATGAAACTTGACACCATAAAGCAGTTTCAAGTTCTATCTCTATGGTTTGTTTGCTGTTGATGTAGCCCTAAGCAGAGACTGGCGAGAATCACTTTCATGGAAAGGGCCTGCCAAGCTTCCAAAAAACTACGAGTTGCCTGAAATCTCAGCACACACTTTTTCACCCAATCTTGATGAAACTTTCAGGTAATGATCAGTACACCAATCCCACTTGGCTCGCCAAATTTCGTTCTTCTAGGTGAAACCGTTCGTTGGCAGTATCCGGTTTCATTTTGAGGTTTCACTCTGTTTTCTCCTTTAGGGATACATGTATTTGGAACTCTAAATCCAAGACGGTTTGTGCTAGCTCTTTGAAGCTTGACACCATAAAGCAGTTTCAAGTTCTATCTCTATGGTTTGTTTGCTGTTGATGTAGCCCTAAGCAGAGACTGGCGAGAATCACTTTCATGGAAAGGGCCTGCCAAGCTTCCAAAAAACTACGAGTTGCCTGAAATCTCAGCACACATTTTTTCACCCAATCTTGATGAAACTTTCAAGTAATGATCAGTACACCAATCCCACTTGGCTCGCCAAATCTCGTTCTTCTAGGTGAAACCGTTCGTTGGCAGTAACCGGTTTCATTTTGAGGTTTCAATCTGTTTTCTCCTATAGGGATACATGTATTTGGAACTCTAAATCAAACACGGTTTGTGCTAGCTCTTTGAAACTTGACACCATAAAGCAGTTTCAAGTTCTATCTCTATGGTTTGTTTGGTGTTGATGTAGCCCTAAGCAGAGACTGGCGAGAATCACTTTCATGGAAAGGGCCTGCCAAGCTTCCAAAAAACTACGAGTTGCCTGAAATCTCAGCTAACACTTTTTCACCCAATCTTGATGAAACTTTCAGGTAATGATCAGTACACCAATCCCACTTGGCTCGCCAAATTTCGTTCTTCTAGGTGAAAACCATTCGTTGGCAGTAACCGGTTTCATTTTGAGGTTTCACTCTGTTTTCTCCTTTAGGGATACATGTATTTGGAACTCTAAATCCAACACGGTTTGTGCTAGCTCTATGAAACTTGACACCATAAAGCAGTTTCAAGTTCTATCTCTATGGTTTGTTTGTTGTTGATGTAGCCCTAAGCAGAGACTGGCGAGAATCACTTTCATGGAAAGGGCCTGCAAAGCTTCCAAAAAACTACGAGTTGCCTGAAATCTCAGCACACACTTTTTCACCCAATCTTGATGAAACTTTCAGGTAATGATCAGTACACCAATCCCACTTGGCTCGCCAAATTTCGTTCTTCTAGGTGAAACCGTTCGTTGGCAGTATCCGGTTTCATTTTGAGGTTTCACTCTGTTTTCTCCTTTAGGGATACATGTATTTGGAACTCTAAATCCAACACGGTTTGTGCTAGCTCTTTGAAACTTGACACCATAAAGCAGTTTCAAGTTCTATCTCTATGGTTTGTTTGCTGTTGATGTAGCCCTAAGCAGAGACTGGCGAGAATCACTTTCATGGAAAGGGCCTGCCAAGCTTCCAAAAAACTACGAGTTGCCTGAAATCTCAGCACACACTTTTTCACCCAATCTTGATGAAACTTTCAGGTAATGATCAGTACACCAATCCCACTTGGCTTGCCCTATTTTGTTCTTCTAGGTGAAACCGTTCGTTGGCAGTAACCGGTTTCATTTTGAGGTTTCACTCTGTTTTCTCCTATAGGGATACATGTATTTGGAACTCTAAATCCAACACGGTTTGTGGTAGCCCTTTGAAACTTGACACCATAAAGCAGTTTCAAGTTCTGTCTCTATGGTTTGTTTGCTGTTGATGTAGCCCTAAGCAGAGACTGGCGAGAATCACTTTCATGGAAAGGGCTTGCCAAGCTTCCAAAAAAAGTACGAGTTGCCTGAAATCTCAGCACACACTTTTTCACCCAATCTTGATGAAACTTTCAGGTAATGATCAGTACACCAATCCCACTTGGCTCGCCAAATCTCGTTCTTCTAGGTGAAACCGTTCGTTGGCAGTAACCGGTTTCATTTTGAGGTTTCACTCTGTTTTCTCCTATAGGGATACATGTATTTGGAACTCTAAATCAAACACGGTTTGTGCTAGCTCTTTGAAACTTGACACAATAAAGCAGTTTCAAGTTCTATCTCTATGGTTTGTTTGCTGTTGATGTAGCCCTAAGCAGAGACTGTCGACAATCACTTTCATGGAAAGGGCCTGCCAAGCTTCCAAAAAACTACGAGTTGCCTGAAATCTGAGCACACACTTTTTCACCCAATCTTGATGAAACTTTCAGGTAATGATCAGTACACCAATCCCACTTGGCTCGCCAAATCTCGTTCTTCTAGGTGAAACCGTTCGTTGGCAGTAACCGGTTTCATTTTGAGGTTTCACTCTGTTTTCTCCTATAGGGATACATGTATTTGGAACTCTAAATCAAACACGGTTTGTGCTAGCTCTTTGAAACTTGACACCATAAAGCAGTTTCAAGTTCTATCTCTATGGTTTGTTTTCTGTTGATTAGCCCTAAGCAGAGACTGGCGAGAATCACTTTCATGGAAAGGGCCTGCCAAGCTTCCAAAAAACTACGAGTTGCCTGAAATCTCAGCTAACACTTTTTCACCCAATCTTGATGAAACTTTCAGGTAATGATCAGTACACCAATCCCACTTGGCTCGCCAAATTTCGTTCTTCTAGGTGAAACCGTTCGTTGGCAGTAACCGGTTTCATTTTGAGGTTTCACTCTGTTTTCTCCTATAGGGATACATGTATTTGGAACTCTAAATCAAACACGGTTTGTGCTAGCTCTTTGAAACTTGACACCATAAAGCAGTTTCAAGTTCTATCTCTATGGTTTGTTTGCTGTTGATGTAGCCCTAAGCAGAGACTGGCGAGAATCACTTTCATGGAAAGGGCCTGCCAAGCTTCCAAAAAACTACGAGTTGCCTGAAATCTCAGCACACATTTTTTCACCCAATCTTGATGAATCTTTCAGGTAATGATCAGTACACCAATCCCACTTGGCTCGCCAAATCTCGTTCTTCTAGGTGAAACCGTTCGTTGGCAGTAACCGGTTTCATTTTGAGGTTTCACTCTGTTTTCTCCTATAGGGATACATGTATTTGGAACTCTAAATCAAACACGGTTTGTGCTAGCTCTTTGAAACTTGACACCATAAAGCAGTTTCAAGTTCTATCTCTATGGTTTGTTTGGTGTTGATGTAGCCCTAAGCAGAGACTGGCGAGAATCACTTTCATGGAAAGGGCCTGCCAAGCTTCCAAAAAACTACGAGTTGCCTGAAATCTCAGCACACACTTTTTCACCCAATCTTGATGAAACTTTCAGGTAATGATCAGTACACCAATCCCACTTGGCTCGCCAAATTTCGTTCTTCTAGGTGAAACCGTTCGTTGGCAGTATCCGGTTTCATTTTGAGGTTTCACTCTGTTTTCTCCTTTAGGGATACATGTATTTGGAACTCTAAATCCAACACGGTTTGTGCTAGCTCTTTGAAGCTTGACACCATAAAGCAGTTTCAAGTTCTATCTCTATGGTTTGTTTGCTGTTGATGTAGCCCTAAGCAGAGACTGGCGAGAATCACTTTCATGGAAAGGGCCTGCCAAGCTTCCAAAAAACTACGAGTTGCCTGAAATCTCAGCACACATTTTTTCACCCAATCTTGATGAAACATTCAGGTAATGATCAGTACACCAATCCCACTTGGCTCGCCAAATCTCGTTCTTCTAGGTGAAACCGTTCGTTGGCAGTAACCGGTTTCATTTTGAGGTTTCACTCTGTTTTCTCCTATAGGGATACATGTATTTGGAACTCTAAATCAAACACGGTTTGTGCTAGCTCTTTGAAACTTGACACCATAAAGCAGTTTCAAGTTCTATCTCTATGGTTTGTTTGGTGTTGATGTAGCCCTAAGCAGAGACTGGCGAGAATCACTTTCATGGAAAGGGCCTGCCAAGCTTCCAAAAAACTACGAGTTGCCTGAAATCTCAGCACACACTTTTTCACCCAATCTTGATGAAACTTTCAGGTAATGATCAGTACACCAATCCCACTTGGCTCGCCAAATTTCGTTCTTCTAGGTGAAACCGTTCGTTGGCAGTAACCGGTTTCATTTTGAGGTTTCACTCTGTTTTCTCCTTTAGGGATACATGTATTTGGAACTCTAAATCCAACACGGTTTGTGCTAGCTCTATGAAACTTGACACCATAAAGCAGTTTCAAGTTCTATCTCTATGGTTTGTTTGCTGTTGATGTAGCCCTAAGCAGAGACTGGCGAGAATCACTTTCATGGAAAGGGCCTGCCAAGCTTCCAAAAAACTACGAGTTGCCTGAAATCTCAGCACACACTTTTTCACCCAATCTTGATGAAACTTTCAGGTAATGATCAGTACACCAATCCCACTTGGCTCACCAAATCTCGTTATTCTAGGTGAAACCGTTCGTTGGCAGTAACCGGTTTCATTTTGAGGTTTCACTCTGTTTTCTCCTATAGGGATACATGTATTTGGAACTCTAAATCCAACACGGTTTGTGCTAGCTCTTTGAAACTTGACACAATAAAGCAGTTTCAAGTTCTATCTCTATGGTTTGTTTGCTGTTGATGTAGCCCTAAGCAGAGACTGGCGAGAATCACTTTCATGGAAAGGGCCTGCCAAGCTTCTAAAAAACTACGAGTTGCCTGAAATCTCAGCACACACTTTTTCACCCAATCTTGATGAAACTTTCAGGTAATGATCAGTACACCAATCCCACTTGGCTCGCCAAATCTCGTTCTTCTAGGTGAAACCGTTCGTTGGCAGTAACCGGTTTCATTTTGAGGTTTCACTCTGTTTTCTCTTATAGGGATACATGTATTTGGAACTCTAAATCAAACACGGTTTGTGCTAGCTCTTTGAATCTTGACTCCATAAAGCAGTTTCAAGTTCTATCTCTATGGTTTGTTTTCTGTTGATTAGCCCTAAGCAGAGACTGGCGAGAATCACTTTCATGGAAAGGGCCTGCCAGGCTTCCAAAAAACTACGAGTTGCCTGAAATCTCAGCTAACACTTTTTCACCCAATCTTGATGAAACTTTCAGGTAATGATCAGTACACCAATCCCACTTGGCTCGCCAAATTTCGTTCTTCTAGGTGAAACCGTTCGTTGGCAGTAACCGGTTTCATTTTGAGGTTTCACTCTGTTTTCTCCTATAGGGATACATGTATTTGGAACTCTAAATCAAACACGGTTTGTGCTAGCTCTTTGAAACTTGACACCATAAAGCAGTTTCAAGTTCTATCTCTATGGTTTGTTTGCTGTTGATGTAGCCCTAAGCAGAGACTGGCGAGAATCACTTTCATGGAAAGGGCCTGCCAAGCTTCCAAAAAACTACGAGTTGCCTGAAATCTCAGCACACATTTTTTCACCCAATCTTGATGAAACTTTCAGGTAATGATCAGTACACCAATCCCACTTGGCTCGCCAAATCTCGTTCTTCTAGGTGAAACCGTTCGTTGGCAGTAACCGGTTTCATTTTGAGGTTTCACTCTGTTTTCTCCTATAGGGATACATGTATTTGGAACTCTAAATCAAACACGGTTTGTGCTAGCTCTTTGAAACTTGACACCATAAAGCAGTTTCAAGTTCTATCTCTATGGTTTGTTTGGTGTTGATGTAGCCCTAAGCAGAGACTGGCGAGAATCACTTTCATGGAAAGGGCCTGCCAAGCTTCCAAAAAACTACGAGTTGCCTGAAATCTCAGCACACACTTTTTCACCCAATCTTGATGAAACTTTCAGGTAATGATCAGTACACCAATCCCACTTGGCTCGCCAAATTTCGTTCTTCTATGTGAAACCGTTCGTTGGCAGTAACCGGTTTCATTTTGAGGTTTCACTCTGTTTTCTCCTTTAGGGATACATGTATTTGGAACTCTAAATCCAACACGGTTTGTGCTAGCTCTATGAAACTTGACACCATAAAGCAGTTTCAAGTTCTATCTCTATGGTTTGTTTGCTGTTGATGTAGCCCTAAGCAGAGACTGGCGAGAATCACTTTCATGGAAAGGGCCTGCCAAGCTTCCAAAAAACTACGAGTTGCCTGAAATCTCAGCACACACTTTTTCACCCAATCTTGATGAAACTTTCAGGTAATGATCAGTACACCAATCCCACTTGGCTCGCCAAATTTCGTTCTTCTAGGTGAAACCGTTCGTTGGCAGTATCCGGTTTCATTTTGAGGTTTCACTCTGTTTTCTCCTTTAGGGATACATGTATTTGGAACTCTAAATCCAACACGGTTTGTGCTAGCTCTTTGAAGCTTGACACCATAAAGCAGTTTCAAGTTCTATCTCTATGGTTTGTTTGCTGTTGATGTAGCCCTAAGCAGAGACTGGCGAGAATCACTTTCATGGAAAGGGCCTGCCAAGCTTCCAAAAAACTACGAGTTGCCTGAAATCTCAGCACACATTTTTTCACCCAATCTTGATGAAACATTCAGGTAATGATCAGTACACCAATCCCACTTGGCTCGCCAAATCTCGTTCTTCTAGGTGAAACCGTTCGTTGGCAGTAACCGGTTTCATTTTGAGGTTTCACTCTGTTTTCTCCTATAGGGATACATGTATTTGGAACTCTAAATCAAACACGGTTTGTGCTAGCTCTTTGAAACTTGACACCATAAAGCAGTTTCAAGTTCTATCTCTATGGTTTGTTTGGTGTTGATGTAGCCCTAAGCAGAGACTGGCGAGAATCACTTTCATGGAAAGGGCCTGCCAAGCTTCCAAAAAACTACGAGTTGCCTGAAATCTCAGCACACACTTTTTCACCCAATCTTGATGAAACTTTCAGGTAATGATCAGTACACCAATCCCACTTGGCTCGCCAAATTTCGTTCTTCTATGTGAAACCGTTCGTTGGCAGTAACCGGTTTCATTTTGAGGTTTCACTCTGTTTTCTCCTTTAGGGATACATGTATTTGGAACTCTAAATCCAACACGGTTTGTGCTAGCTCTATGAAACTTGACACCATAAAGCAGTTTCAAGTTCTATCTCTATGGTTTGTTTGCTGTTGATGTAGCCCTAAGCAGAGACTGGCGAGAATCACTTTCATGGAAAGGGCCTGCCAAGCTTCCAAAAAACTACGAGTTGCCTGAAATCTCAGCACACACTTTTTCACCCAATCTTGATGAAACTTTCAGGTAATGATCAGTACACCAATCCCACTTGGCTCGCCAAATTTCGTTCTTCTAGGTGAAACCGTTCGTTGGCAGTATCCGGTTTCATTTTGAGGTTTCACTCTGTTTTCTCCTTTAGGGATACATGTATTTGGAACTCTAAATCCAACACGGTTTGTGCTAGCTCTTTGAAGCTTGACACCATAAAGCAGTTTCAAGTTCTATCTCTATGGTTTGTTTGCTGTTGATGTAGCCCTAAGCAGAGACTGGCGAGAATCACTTTCATGGAAAGGGCCTGCCAAGCTTCCAAAAAACTACGAGTTGCCTGAAATCTCAGCACACATTTTTTCACCCAATCTTGATGAAACATTCAGGTAATGATCAGTACACCAATCCCACTTGGCTCGCCAAATCTCGTTCTTCTAGGTGAAACCGTTCGTTGGCAGTAACCGGTTTCATTTTGAGGTTTCACTCTGTTTTCTCCTATAGGGATACATGTATTTGGAACTCTAAATCAAACACGGTTTGTGCTAGCTCTTTGAAACTTGACACCATAAAGCAGTTTCAAGTTCTATCTCTATGGTTTGTTTGGTGTTGATGTAGCCCTAAGCAGAGACTGGCGAGAATCACTTTCATGGAAAGGGCCTGCCAAGCTTCCAAAAAACTACGAGTTGCCTGAAATCTCAGCACACACTTTTTCACCCAATCTTGATGAAACTTTCAGGTAATGATCAGTACACCAATCCCACTTGGCTCGCCAAATTTCGTTCTTCTAGGTGAAACCGTTCGTTGGCAGTAACCGGTTTCATTTTGAGGTTTCACTCTGTTTTCTCCTTTAGGGATACATGTATTTGGAACTCTAAATCCGACACGGTTTGTGCTAGCTCTATGAAACTTGACACCATAAAGCAGTTTCAAGTTCTATCTCTATGGTTTGTTTGCTGTTGATGTAGCCCTAAGCAGAGACTGGCGAGAATCACTTTCATGGAAAGGGCCTGCCAAGCTTCCAAAAAACTACGAGTTGCCTGAAATCTCAGCACACACTTTTTCACCCAATCTTGATGAAACTTTCAGGTAATGATCAGTACACCAATCCCACTTGGCTCGCCAAATTTCGTTCTTCTAGGTGAAACCGTTCGTTGGCAGTATCCGGTTTCATTTTGAGGTTTCACTCTGTTTTCTCCTTTAGGGATACATGTATTTGGAACTCTAAATCCAACACGGTTTGTGCTAGCTCTTTGAAGCTTGACACCATAAAGCAGTTTCAAGTTCTATCTCTATGGTTTGTTTGGTGTTGATGTAGCCCTAAGCAGAGACTGGCGAGAATCACTTTCATGGAAAGGGCCTGCCAAGCTTCCAAAAAACTACGAGTTGCCTGAAATCTCAGCACACACTTTTTCACCCAATCTTGATGAAACTTTCAGGTAATGATCAGTACACCAATCCCACTTGGCTCGCCAAATTTCGTTCTTCTAGGTGAAACCGTTCGTTGGCAGTAACCGGTTTCATTTTGAGGTTTCACTCTGTTTTCTCCTTTAGGGATACATGTATTTGGAACTCTAAATCCAACACGGTTTGTGCTAGCTCTATGAAACTTGACACCATAAAGCAGTTTCAAGTTCTATCTCTATGGTTTGTTTGCTGTTGATGTAGCCCTAAGCAGAGACTGGCGAGAATCACTTTCATGGAAAGGGCCTGCCAAGCTTCCAAAAAACTACGAGTTGCCTGAAATCTCAGCACACACTTTTTCACCCAATCTTTATGAAACTTTCAGGTAATGATCAGTACACCAATCTCACTTGGCTCGCCAAATTTCGTTCTTCTAGGTGAAACCTTTCGTTGGCAGTAACCGGTTTCATTTTGAGGTTTCACTCTGTTTTCTCCTATAGGGATACATGTATATGGAACTCTAAATCAAACACGGTTTGTGCTAGCTCTTTGAAACTTGACACCATATCTCTATGGTTTGTTTGCTGTTGATGTAGCCCTAAGCAGAGACTGGCGAGAATCACTTTCATGGAAAGGGCCTGCCAAGCTTCCAAAAAACTACGAGTTGCCTGAAATCTCAGCACACACTTTTTCACCCAATCTTGATGAAACTTTCAGGTAATGATCAGTACACCAATCCCACTTGGCTCGCCAAATTTCGTTCTTCTAGGTGAAACCGTTCGTTGGCAGTAACCGGTTTCATTTTGAGGTTTCACTCTGTTTTCTCCTATAGGGATACATGTATTTGGAACTCTAAATCCAACACGGTTTGTGCTAGGTCTTTGAAACTTGACACCATAAAGCAGTTTCAAGTTCTGTCTCTATGGTTTGTTTGCTGTTGATGTAGCCCTAAGCAGAGACTGGCGAGAATCACTTTCATGGAAAGGGCCTGCCAAGCTTCCAAAAAACTATGAGTTGCCTGAAATCTCAGCACACACTTTTTCACCCAATCTTGATGAAACTTTCAGGTAATGATCAGTACACCAATCCCACTTGGCTCGCCAAATCTCGTTCTTCTAGGTGAAACCGTTCGTTGGCAGTAACTGGTTTCATTTTGAGGTTTCACTCTGTTTTCTCCTATAGGGATACATGTATTTGGAACTCTAAATCCAACACGGTTTGTTCTAGCTCTTTGAAACTTGACACCATAAAGCAGTTTCAAGTTCTATCTCTATGGTTTGTTTGCTGTTGATGTAGCCCTAAGCAGAGACTGGCGAGAATCACTTTCATGGAAAGGGCCTGCCAAGCTTCCAAAAAACTACGAGTTGCCTGAAATCTCAGCACACACTTTTTCACCCAATCTTGATGAAACTTTCAGGTAATGACCCGTACACCAATCCCACTTGGCTCGCCAAATTTCGTTCTTCTAGGTGAAACCGTTCGTTGGCAGTAACCGGTTTCATTTTGAGGTTTCACTCTGTTTTCTCCTATAGGGATACATGTATTTGGAACTCTAAATCAAACACGGTTTGTGCTAGCTTTTTGAAACTTGACACCATAAAGCAGTTTCAAGTTCTATCTCTATGGTTTGTTTGCTGTTGATGTAGCCCTAAGCAGAGACTGGCGAGAATCACTTTCATGGAAAGGGCCTGCCAAGCTTCGAAAAAACTACCAGTTGCCTGAAATCTCAGCACACACTTTTTCACCCAATCTTGATGAAACTTTCAGGTAATGATCAGTACACCATTCCCACTTGGCTCGCCAAATTTCGTTCTTCTAGGTGAAACCGTTCGTTGGCAGTAACCCGTTTCATTTTGAGGTTTCACTCTGTTTTCTCCTATAGGGATACATGTATTTGGAACTCTAAATCAAACACGGTTTGTGCTAGCTTTTTGAAACTTGACACCATAAAGCAGTTTCAAGTTCTATCTCTATGGTTTGTTTGCTGTTGATGTAGCCCTAAGCAGAGACTGGCGAGAATCACTTTCATGGAAAGGGCCTGCCAAGCTTCCAAAAAACTACGAGTTGCCTGAAATCTCAGCACACACTTTTTCACCCAATCTTGATGAAACTTTCAGGTAATGATCAGTACACCAATCCCACTTGGCTCGCCAAATTTCGTTCTTCTAGGTGAAACCGTTCGTTGGCAGTAACCGGTTTCATTTTGAGGTTTCACTCTGTTTTCTCCTATAGGGATACATGTATTTGGAACTCTAAATCAAACACGGTTTGTGCTAGCTTTTTGAAACTTGACACCATAAAGCAGTTTCAAGTTCTATCTCTATGGTTTGTTTGCTGTTGATGTAGCCCTAAGCAGAGACTGGCGAGAATCACTTTCATGAAAAGGGCCTGCCAAGCTTCCAAAAAACTATGAGTTGCCTGAAATCTCAGCACACACTTTTTCCCCAAACTTGATGAAACTTTCAGGTAATGATCAGTACACCAATCCCACTTGGCTCGCCAAATCTCGTTCTTCTAGGTGAAACCGTTCGTTGGCAGTAACCGGTTTCATTTTGAGGTTTCACTCTGTTTTCTCCTATAGGGATACATGTATTTGGAACTCTAAATCAAACACGGTTTGTGCTAGCTCTTTGAAACTTGACACCATAAAGCAGTTTCAAGTTCTATCTCTATGGTTTGTTTGCTGTTGATGTAGCCCTAAGCAGAGACTGGCGAGAATCACTTTCATGGAAAGGGCCTGCCAAGCTTCCAAAAAACTACCAGTTGCCTGAAATCTCAGCACACACTTTTTCACCCAATCTTGATGAAACTTTCAGGTAATGATCAGTACACCAATCCCACTTGGCTCGCCAAATTTCGTTCTTCTAGGTGAAGCCGTTCGTTGGCAGTAATTGGTTTCATTTTGAAATTTCACTCTGTTTTCTCCTATAGGGATACATGTATTTGGAACTCTAAATCAAACACGTTTTGTGCTAGCTCTTTGAAACTTGACACCATAAAGCAGTTTCAAGTTCTATCTCTATGGTTTGTTTGCTGTTGATGTAGCCCTAAGCAGAGACTGGCGAGAATCACTTTCATGGAAAGGGCCTGCCAAGCTTCCAAAAAACTACGAGTTGCCTGAAATCTCAGCACACACTTTTTCACCCAATCTTGATGAAACTTTCAGGAAATGATCAGTACACCAATCCCACTTGGCTCGCCAAATCTCCTTCTTCTAGGTGAAACCGTTCGTTAACAGTAACCGGTTTCATTTTGAGGTTTCACTCTGTTTTCTCCTATAGGGATACATGTATTTGGAACTCTAAATCCAAGACGGTTTGTGCTAGCTCTTTGAAACTTGACACCATAAAGCAGTTTCAAGTTCTATCTCTATGGTTTGTTTGCTGTTGATGTAGCCCTAAGCAGAGACTGGCGAGAATCACTTTCATGGAAAGGGCCTGCCAAGCTTCCAAAAAACTACGAGTTGCCTGAAATCTCAGCACACACTTTTTCACCCAATCTTGATGAAACTTTCAGGTAATGATCAGTACACCAATCTCACTTGGCTCGCCAAATTTCGTTCTTCTAGGTGAAACCGTTCGTTGGCAGTAACCGGTTTCATTTTGAGGTTTCACTCTGTTTTCTCCTATAGGGATACATGTATTTGGAACTCTAAATCAAACACGGTTTGTGCTAGCTTTTGAAACTTGACACCATAAAGCAGTTTCAAGTTCTATCTCTATGGTTTGTTTGCTGTTGATGTAGCCCTAAGCAGAGACTGGCGAGAATCACTTTCATGGAAAGGGCCTGCCAAGCTTCCAAAAAACTACGAGTTGCCTGAAATCTCAGCACACACTTTTTCACCCAATCTTGATGAAACTTTCAGGTAATGATCAGTACACCAATCCCACTTGGCTCGCCAAATCTCGTTCTTCTAGGTGAAACCGTTCGTTGGCAGTAACCGGTTTCATTTTGAGGTTTCACTCTGTTTTCTCCTATAGGGATACATGTATTTGGAACTCTAAATCAAACACGGTTTGTGCTAGCTTTTTGAAACTTGACACCATAAAGCAGTTTCAAGTTCTATCTCTATGGTTTGTTTGCTGTTGATGTAGCCCTAAGCAGAGACTGGCGAGAATCACTTTCATGGAAAGGGCCTGCCAAGCTTCCAAAAAACTACCAGTTGCCTGAAATCTCAGCACACACTTTTTCACCCAATCTTGATGAAACTTTCAGGTAATGATCAGTACACCAATCCCACTTGGCTCGCCAAATTTCGTTCTTCTAGGTGAAGCCGTTCGTTGGCAGTAATTGGTTTCATTTTGAAATTTCACTCTGTTTTCTCCTATAGGGATACATGTATTTGGAACTCTAAATCAAACACGTTTTGTGCTAGCTCCTTGAAACTTGACACCATAAAGCAGTTTCAAGTTCTATCTCTATGGTTTGTTTGCTGTTGATGTAGCCCTAAGCAGAGACTGGCGAGAATCACTTTCATGGAAACGGCCTGCCAAGCTTCCAAAAAACTACGAGTTGCCTGAAATCTCAGCACACACTTTTTCACCCAATCTTGATGAAACTTTCAGGAAATGATCAGTACACCAATCCCACTTGGCTCGCCAAATCTCCTTCTTCTAGGTGAAACCGTTCGTTAACAGTAACCGGTTTCATTTTGATGTTTCACTCTGTTTTCTCCTATAGGGATACATGTATTTGGAACTCTAAATCCAAGACGGTTTGTGCTAGCTCTTTGAAACTTGACACCATAAAGCAGTTTCAAGTTCTATCTCTATGGTTTGTTTGCTGTTGATGTAGCCCTAAGCAGAGACTGGCGAGAATCACTTTCATGGAAAGGGCCTGCCAAGCTTCCAAAAAACTACCAGTTGCCTGAAATCCCAGCACACACTTTTTCACCCAATCTTGATGAAACTTTCAGGTAATGATCAGTCCACCAATCCCACTTGGATCGCCAAATCTCGTTCTTCCAGGTGAAACCGTTCGTTGGCAGTAACCGGTTTCATTTTGAGGTTTCACTCTGTTTTCTCCTATAGGGATACATGTATTTGGAACTCTAAATCAAACACGGTTTGTGCTAGCTCTTTGAAACTTGACACCATAAAGCAGTTTCAAGTTCTATCTCTATGGTTTGTTTGCTGTTGATGTAGCCCTAAGCAGAGACTGTCGAGAATCACTTTCATGGAAAGGGCCTGCCAAGCTTCCAAAAAACTACGAGTTGCCTGAAATCTCAGCACACACTTTTTCACCCAATCTTGATGAAACTTTCAGGTAATGATCAGTACACCAGTCCCACATGGCGCGCCAAATTTCGTTCTTCTAGGTGAAACCGTTCATTGGCAGTAACCGGTTTCATTTTGAGGTTTCACTCTGTTTTCTCCTATAGGGATACATGTATTTGGAACTCTAAATCCAATACAGTTTGTGCTAGCTCTTTGAAACTTGACACCGTAAAGCAGTTTCAAGTTCTATCTCTATGGTTTGTTTGCTGTTGATGTAGCCCTAAGCAGAGACTGGCGAGAATCACTTTCATGGAATGGGCCTGCCAAGCTTCCAAAAAACTACGAGTTGCCTGAAATCTCAGCACACACTTTTTCACCCAATCTTGATGAAACTTTCAGGTAATGATCAGTACTCCAATCCCACTTGGCTCGCCAACTCGTTCTTCTAGGTGAAACCGTTTGTTGGCAGTAACCGGTTTCATTTTGAGGTTTCACTCTGTTTTCTCCTATAGGGATACATGTATTTGGAACTCTAAATCAAACACGGTTTGTGCTAGCTCTTTGAAACTTGACACAATAAAGCAGTTTCAAGTTCTATCTCTATGGATTGTTTGCTGTTGATGTAGCCCTAAGCAGAGACTGGCGAGAATCACTTTCATGGAAAGGGCCTGCCAAGCTTCCAAAAAACTACGAGTTGCCTGAAATCTCAGCACACACTTTTTCACCCAATCTTGATGAAACTTTCAGGTAATGATCAGTACACCAATCCCACTTGACTCGCCAAATCTCGTTCTTCTAGGTGAAACCGTTCCTTGGCAGTAACCGGTTTCATTTTGAGGTTTCACTCTGTTTTCTCCTATAGGGATACATGTATTTGGAACTCTAAATCCAACACGGTTTGTGCTAGCTCTTTGAAACTTGACACAATAAAGCAGTTTCAAGTTCTATCTCTATGGTTTGTTTGCTGTTGATGTAGCCCTAAGCAGAGACTGTCGAGAATCACTTTCATAAAAAGGGCCTGCCAAGCTTCCAAAAAACTACGAGTTGCCTGAAATCTCAGCACACACTTTTTCACCCAATCTTGATGAAACTTTCAGGTAATGATCAGTACACCAATCCCACTTGGCTCGTCAAATCTCGTTCTTCTAGGTGAAACCGTTCGTTGGCAGTAACCGGTTTCATTTTGAGGTTTCACTCTGTTTTCTCCTATAGGGATACATGTATTTGGAACTCTAAATCAAACACGGTTTGTGCTAGCTCTTTGAAACTTGACACCATAAAGCAGTTTCAAGTTCTATCTCTATGGTTTGTTTGCTGTTGATGTAGCCCTAAGCAGAGACTGGCGAGAATCACTTTCATGGAAAGGGCCTGCCAAGCTTCCAAAAAACTACGAGTTGCCTGAAATCTCAGCACACACTTTTTAACCCAAACTTGATGAAACTTTCAGGTAATCATCAGTACACCAATCCCACTTGGCTCGCCAAATCTCGTTCTTCTAGGTGAAACCGTTCCTTGGCAGTAACCGGTTTCATTTTAAGGTTTCACTCTGTTTTCTCCTATAGGGATACATGTATTTGGAACTCTATATCAAACACGGTTTGTGCTAGCTCTTTGAAACTTGACACAATAAAGCAGTTTCAAGTTCTATCTCTATGGTTTGTTTGCTGTTGATGTAGCCCTAAGCAGAGACTGGCGAAAATCACTTTCATTGAAAGGGCCTGCCAAGCTTCCAAAAAACTACGAGTTGCCTGAAATCTCAGCACACACTTATTCACCCAATCTTGATGAAACTTTCAGGTAATGATCAGTACACCAATCCCACTTGGCTCGCCAAATTTCGTTCTTCTAGGTGAAACTGTTCGTTGGCATTAACCGATTTCATTTTGAGGTTTCACTCTGTTTTCTCCTATAGGGATACATGTATTTGGAACTCTAAATCAAACACGGTTTGTGCTAGCTCTTTGAAACTTGACACCATAAAGCAGTTTCAAGTTCTATCTCTATGGTTTGTTTGCTGTTGATGTAGCCCTAAGCAGAGACTGGCGAGAATCACTTTCATGGAAAGAGCCTGCCAAGCTTCCAAAAAACTACGAGTTGCCTGAAATCTCAGCACACACTTTTTCACCCAATCTTGATGAAACTTTCAGGTAATGATCAGTACACCAATCCCACTTGGCTCGCCAAATCTCGTTCTTCTAGGTGAAACCGTTCGTTGGCAGTAACCGGTTTCATTTTGAGGTTTCACTCTGTTTTCTCCTATAGGGATACATGTATTTGGAACTCTAAATCCAACACGGTTTGTGCTAGCTCTTTGAAACTTGACACAATAAAGCAGTTTCAAGTTCTATCTCTATGGTTTGTTTGCTGTTGATGTAGCCCTAAGCAGAGACTGGCGAGAATCACTTTCATGGAAAGGGCCTGCCAAGCTTCCAAAAAACTACGAGTTGCCTGAAATCTCAGCACACACTTATTCACCCAATCTTGATGAAACTTTCAGGTAATGATCAGTACACCAATCCCACTTGGCTCGCCAAATTTCGTTCTTCTAGGTGAAACCGTTCGTTGGCAGTAACCGGTTTCATTTTGAGGTTTCACTCTGTTTTCTCCTATAGGGATACATGTATTTGGAACTCTAAATCAAACACGGTTTGTGCTAGCTCTTTGAAACTTGACACCATAAAGCAGTTTCAAGTTCTATCTCTATGGTTTGTTTGCTGTTGATGTAGCCCTAAGCAGAGACTGGCGAGAATCACTTTCATGGAAAGGGCCTGCCAAGCTTCCAAAAAACTACGAGTTGCCTGAAATCTCAGCACACACTTTTTCACCCAATCTTGATGAAACTTTCAGGTAATGATCAGTACACCAATCCCACTTGGCTCGCCAAATCTCGTTCTTCTAGGTGAAACCGTTCGTTAGCAGTAACCGGTTTCATTTTGAGGTTTCACTCTGTTTTCTCCTATAGGGATACATGTATTTGGAACTCTAAATCAAACACGGTTTGTGCTAGCTCTTTGAAACTTGACACCATAAAGCAGTTTCAAGTTCTATCTTTATGATTTGTTTGCTGTTGATGTAGCCCTAAGCAGAGACTGGCGAGAATCACCTTCATGGAAAGGGCCTGCCAAGCTTCCAAAAAACTACGAGTTGCCTGAAATCTCAGCACACACTTTTTCACCCAATCTTGATGAAACTTTCAGGTAATGATCAGTACACCAATCCCACTTGGCTCGCCAAATTTCGTTCTTCTAGGTGAAACCTTTCGTTGGCAGTAACCGGTTTCATTTTGAGGTTTCACTGTGTTTTCTCCTATAGGGATACATGTATTTGGAACTCTAAATCAAACACGATTTGTGCTAGCTTTTTGAAACTTGACACCATAAAGCAGTTTCAAGTTCTATCTCTATGGTTTGTTTGCTGTTGATGTAGCCCTAAGCAGAGACTGGCGAGAATCACTTTCATGGAAAGGGCCTGCCAAGCTTCCAAAAAACTACGAGTTGCCTGAAATCTCAGCACACACTTTTTCACCCAATCTTGATGAAACTTTCAGGTAATGATCAGTACACCAATCCCACTTGGCTCGCCAAATCTCGTTCTTCTAGGTGAAACCGTTCGTTGGCAGTAACCGGTTTCATTTTGAGGTTTCACTCTGTTTTCTCCTATAGGGATACATGTATTTGGAACTCTAAATCAAACACGGTTTGTGCTAGCTCTTTGAAACTTGACACCATAAAGCAGTTTCAAGTTCTATCTCTATGGTTTGTTTGCTGTTGATGTAGCCCTAAGCAGAGATTGGCGAGAATCACTTTCATGGAAAGGGCCTGCCAAGCTTCCAAAAAACTACGAGTTGCCTGAAATCTCAGCACACACTTTTTCACCCAATCTTGATGAAACTTTCAGTTAATGATCAGTACACCAATCCCACTTGGCTCGCCAAATCTCGTTCTTCTAGGTGAAACCGTTCGTTGGCAGTAACCGGTTTCATTTTGAGGTTTCACTCTGTTTTCTCCTATAGGGATACATGTATTTGGAACTCTAAATCCAACACGGTTTGTGCTAGCTCTTTGAAACTTGACACAATAAAGCAGTTTCAAGTTCTATCTCTATGGTTTGTTTGCTGTTGATGTAGCCCTAAGCAGAGATGGCGAGAATCACTTTCATGGAAAGGGCCTGCCAAGCTTCCAAAAAACTACGAGTTGCCTGAAATCTCAGCACACACTTTTTCACCCAATCTTGATGAAACTTTCAGGTAATGATCCGTACACCAATCCCACTTGGCTTGCCAAATTTCGTTCTTCTAGGTGAAACCGTTCGTTGGCAGTAACCGGTTTTATTTTGAGGTTTCACTCTGTTTTCTCCTATAGGGATACATGTATTTGGAACTCTAAATCAAACACGGTTTGTGCTAGCTTTTTGAAACTTGACACCATAAAGCAGTTTCAAGTTCTATCTCTATGGTTTGTTTGCTCTTGATGTAGCCCTAAGCAGAGACTGGCGAGAATCACTTTCATGGATAGGGCCTGCCAAGCTTCCAAAAAACTACGAGTTGCCTGAAATCTCAGCACACACTTTTTCACCCAATCTTGATGAAACTTTCAGGTAATGATCAGTACACCAATCCCACTTGGCTCGCCAAATCTCGTTCTTCTAGGTGAAACCGTTCGTTGGCAGTAACCGGTTTCATTTTGAGGTTTCACTCTGTTTTCTCCTATAGGGATACATGTATTTGGAACTCTAAATCAAACACGGTTTGTGCTAGCTCTTTGAAACTTGACACCATAAAGCAGTTTCAAGTTCTATCTCTATGGTTTGTTTGCTGTTGATGTAGCCCTAAGCAGAGACTGGCGAGAATCACTTTCATGGAAAGAGCCTGCCAAGCTTCCAAAAAACTACGAGTTGCCAGAAATCTCAGCACACACTTTTTCACCCAATCTTGATGAAACTTTCAGGTAATGATCAGTACACCAATCCCACTTGGCTCGCCAAATTTCGTTCTTCTAGGTGAAACCGTTCGTTCGCAGTAACCGGTTTCATTTTGAGGTTTCACTCTGTTTTCTCCTATAGGGATACATGTATTTGGAACTCTAAATCCAACACGGTTTGTCCTAGCTCTTTGAAACTTGACACAATAAAGCAGTTTGAAGTTCTATCTCTATGGTTTGTTTTCTGTTGATGTAGCCCTAAGCAGAGACTGGCGAGAATCACTATCATAGAAAGGGCCTGCCAAGCTTCCAAAAAACTACGAGTTTCCTGAAATCTCAGCAAACACTTTTTCACCCAATCTTGATGAAACTTTCAGGTAATGATCAGTACACCAATCCCACTTGGCTCGCCAAATCTCGTTCTTCTAGGTGAAACCGTTCATTGGCAGTAACCGGTTTCACTTTGAGGTTTCACTCTGTTTTCTCCTATAGGGATACATGTATTTGGAACTCTAAATCAAACACGGTTTGTGCTAGCTCTTTGAAACTTGACACCATAAAGCAGTTTCAAGTTCTATCTCTATGGTTTGTTTGCTGTTGATGTAGCCCTAAGCAGAGACTGGCGAGAATCACTTTCATGGAAAGGGCCTGCCAAGCTTCCAAAAAACTACGAGTTGCCTGAAATCTCAGCACACACTTTTTCACCCAAACTTGATGAAACTTTCAGGTAATGATCAGTACACCAATCCCACTTGGCTCGCCAAATCTCGTTCTTCTAGGTGAAACCGTTCCTTGGCAGTAACCGGTTTCATTTTAAGGTTTCACTCTGTTTTCTCCTATAGGGATACATGTATTTGGAACTCTATATCAAACACGGTTTGTGCTAGCTCTTTGAAACTTGACACAATAAAGCAGTTTCACGTTCTATCTCTATGGTTTGTTTGCTGTTGATGTAGCCCTAAGCAGAGACTGGCGAGAATCACTTTCATTGAAAGGGCCTGCCAAGCTTCCAAAAAACTACGAGTTGCCTGAAATCTCAGCACACACTTATTCACCCAATCTTGATGAAACTTTCAGGTAATGATCAGTACCCCAATCCCACTTGGCTCGCCAAATTTCGTTCTTCTAGGTGAAACCGTTCGTTGGCAGTAACCGGTTTCATTTTGAGGTTTCAATCTGTTTTCTCCTATAGGGATACATGTATTTGGAACTCTAAATCAAACACGGTTTGTGCTAGCTCTTTGAAACTTGACACCATAAAGCAGTTTCAAGTTCTATCTCTATGGTTTGTTTGCTGTTGATGTAGCCCTAAGCAGAGACTGGCGAGAATCACTTTCATGGAAAGGGCCTGCCAAGCTTCCAAAAAACTATGAGTTGCCTGAAATCTCAGCACACACTTTTTCACCCAATCTTGATAAAACTTTCAGGTAATGATCAGTACACCAATCCCACTTGGCTCGCCAAATCTCGTTCTTCTAGGTGAAAACGTTCGTTGGCAGTAACCGGTTTCATTTTGAGGTTTCACTCTGTTTTCTCCTATAGGGATACATGTATTTGGAACTCTAAATCAAACACGGTTTGTGCTAGCTCTTTGAAACTTGACACCATAAAGCAGTTTCAAGTTCTATCTCTATGGTTTGTTTGCTGTTGATGTAGCCCTAAGCAGAGAATGGCGAGAATCACTTTCATGGAAAGGGCCTGCCAAGCTTCCAAAAAACTACGAGTTGCCTGAAATCTCAGCACACACTTTTTCACCCAATCTTGATGAAACTTTCAGGTAATGATCAGTACACCAATCCCACTTGGCTCGCCAAATCTCGTTCTTCTAGGTGAAACCGTTCGTTGGCAGTAACCGGTTTCATTTTGAGATTTCACTCTGTTTTCTCCTATAGGGATACATGTATTTGGAACTCTATATCAAACACGGTTTGTGCTAGCTCTTTGAAACTTGACACAATAAAGCAGTTTCACGTTCTATCTCTATGGTTTGTTTGCTGTTGATGTAGCCCTAAGCAGAGACTGGCGAGAATCACTTTCATTGAAAGGGCCTGCCAAGCTTCCAAAAAACTACGAGTTGCCTGAAATCTCAGCACACACTTATTCACCCAATCTTGATGAAACTTTCAGGTAATGATCAGTACACCAATCCCACTTGGCTCGCCAAATTTCGTTCTTCTAGGTGAAACCGTTCGTTGGCAGTAACCGGTTTCATTTTGAGGTTTCAATCTGTTTTCTCCTATAGGGATACATGTATTTGGAACTCTAAATCAAACACGGTTTGTGCTAGCTCTTTGAAACTTGACACCATAAAGCAGTTTCAAGTTCTATCTCTATGGTTTGTTTGCTGTTGATGTAGCCCTAAGCAGAGACTGGCGAGAATCACTTTCATGGAAAGGGCCTGCCAAGCTTCCAAAAAACTATGAGTTGCCTGAAATCTCAGCACACACTTTTTCACCCAATCTTGATGAAACTTTCAGGTAATGATCAGTACACCAATCCCACTTGGCTCGCCAAATCTCGTTCTTCTAGGTGAAAACGTTCGTTGGCAGTAACCGGTTTCATTTTGAGGTTTCACTCTGTTTTCTCCTATAGGGATACATGTATTTGGAACTCTAAATCAAACACGGTTTGTGCTAGCTCTTTGAAACTTGACACCATAAAGCAGTTTCAAGTTCTATCTCTATGGTTTGTTTGCTGTTGATGTAGCCCTAAGCAGAGAATGGCGAGAATCACTTTCATGGAAAGGGCCTGCCAAGCTTCCAAAAAACTACGAGTTGCCTGAAATCTCAGCACACACTTTTTCACCCAATCTTGATGAAACTTTCAGGTAATGATCAGTACACCAATCCCACTTGGCTCGCCAAATCTCGTTCTTCTAGGTGAAACCGTTCGTTGGCAGTAACCGGTTTCATTTTGAGGTTTCACTCTGTTTTCTCCTATAGGGATACATGTATTTGGAACTCTAAATCAAACACGGTTTGTGCTAGCTCTTTGAAACTTGACACCATAAAGCAGTTTCAAGTTCTATCTCTATGGTTTGTTTGCTGTTGATGTAGCCCTAAGCAGAGATTGGCGAGAATCACTTTCATGGAAAGGGCCTGCCAAGCTTCCAAAAAACTACGAGTTGCCTGAAATCTCAGCACACACTTTTTCACCCAATCTTGATGAAACTTTCAGGTAATGATCAGTACACCAATCCCACTTGGCTCGCCAAATTTCGTTCTTCTAGGTGAAACCGTTCGTTGGCAGTAACCGGTTTCATTTTGAGGTTTCACTCTGTTTTCTCCTATAGGGATACATGTATTTGGAACTCTAAATCAAACACGGTTTGTGCTAGCTTTTTGAAACTTGACACCATAAAGCAGTTTCAAGTTCTATATCTATGGTTTGTTTGCTGTTGATGTAGCCCTAAGCAGAGACTGGCGAGAATCACTTTCATGGAAAGGGCCTGCCAAGCTTCCAAAAAACTACGAGTTGCCTGAAATCTCAGCACACACTTTTTCACCCAATCTTGATGAAACTTTCAGGTAATGATCAGTACACCAATCCCACTTGGCTCGCCAAATCTCGTTCTTCTAGGTGAAACCGTTCGTTGGCAGTAACCGGTTTCATTTTGAGGTTTCACTCTGTTTTCTCCTATAGGGATACATGTATTTGGAACTCTAAATCCAACACGGTTTGTGCTAGCTCTTTGAAACTTGACACAATAAAGCAGTTTCAAGTTCTATCTCTATGTTTTGTTTGCTGTGGATGTAGCCCTAAGCAGAGATGGCGAGAATCACTTTCATGGAAAGGGCCTGCCAAGCTTCCAAAAAACTACGAGTTGCCTGAAATCTCAGCACACACTTTTTCACCCAATCTTGATGAAACTTTCAGGTAATGATCCGTACACCAATCCCACTTGGCTCGCCAAATTTCGTTCTTCTAGGTGAAACCGTTCGTTGGCAGTAACCGGTTTTATTTTGAGGTTTCACTCTGTTTTCTCCTATAGGGATACATGTATTTGGAACTCTAAATCAAACACGGTTTGTGCTAGCTTTTTGAAACTTGACACCATAAAGCAGTTTCAAGTTCTATCTCTATGGTTTGTTTGCTCTTGATGTAGCCCTAAGCAGAGACTGGCGAGAATCACTTTCATGGAAAGGGCCTGCCAAGCTTCCAAAAAACTACGAGTTGCCTGAAATCTCAGCACACACTTTTTCACCCAATCTTGATGAAACTTTCAGGTAATGATCAGTACACCAATCCCACTTGGCTCGCCAAATCTCGTTCTTCTAGGTGAAACCGTTCGTTGGCAGTAACCGGTTTCATTTTGAGGTTTCACTCTGTTTTCTCCTATAGGGATACATGTATTTGGAACTCTAAATCCAACATGGATTGTGCTAGCTCTTTGAAACTTGACACAATAAAGCAGTTTCAAGTTCTATCTCTATGGTTTGTTTGCTGTTGATGTAGCCCTAAGCAGAGACTGGCGAGAATCACTTTCATGGAAAGGGCCTGCCAAGCTTCAAAAAACTACGAGTTGCCTGAAATCTCAGCACACACTTTTTCACCCAATCTTGATGAAACTTTCAGGTAATGATCAGTACACCAATCCCACTTGGCTCGCCAAATTTCGTTCTTCTAGGTGAAACCGTTCGTTGGCAGTAACCGGTTTCATTTTGAGGTTTCACTCTGTTTTCTCCTATAGGGATACATGTATTTGGAACTCTAAATCAAACACGGTTTGTGCTAGCTCTTTGAAACTTGACACAATAAACCAGTTTCAAGTTCTATCTCTATGGTTTGTTGCTGTTGATGTAGCCCTAAGCAGAGACTGGCGAGAATCACTTTCATGGAAAGGGCCTGCCAAGCTTCCAAAAAACTATGAGTTGCCTGAAATCTCAGCACACACTTTTTCACCCAATCTTGATGAAACTTTCAGGTAATGATCAGTACACCAATCCCACTTGGCTCGCCAAATCTCGTTCTTCTAGGTGAAAACGTTCGTTGGCAGTAACCGGTTTCATTTTGAGGTTTCACTCTGTTTTCTCCTATAGGGATACATGTATTTGGAACTCTAAATCAAACACGGTTTGTGCTAGCTCTTTGAAACTTGACACCATAAAGCAGTTTCAAGTTCTATCTCTATGGTTTGTTTGCTGTTGATGTAGCCCTAAGCAGAGACTGGCGAGAATCACTTTCATGGAAAGGGCCTGCCAAGCTTCCAAAAAACTATGAGTTGCCTGAAATCTCAGCACACACTTTTTCACCCAATCTTGATTGAAACTTTCAGGTAATGATCAGTACACCAATCCCACTTGGCTCGCCAAATCTCGTTCTTCTAGGTGAAAACGTTCGTTGGCAGTAACCGGTTTCATTTTGAGGTTTCACTCTGTTTTCTCCTATAGGGATACATGTATTTGGAACTCTAAATCAAACACGGTTTGTGCTAGCTCTTTGAAACTTGACACCATAAAGCAGTTTCAAGTTCTATCTCTATGGTTTGTTTGCTGTTGATGTAGCCCTAAGCAGAGAATGGCGAGAATCACTTTCATGGAAAGGGCCTGCCAAGCTTCCAAAAAACTACGAGTTGCCTGAAATCTCAGCACACACTTTTTCACCCAATCTTGATGAAACTTTCAGGTAATGATCAGTACACCAATCCCACTTGGCTCGCCAAATCTCGTTCTTCTAGGTGAAACCGTTCGTTGGCAGTAACCGGTTTCATTTTGAGGTTTCACTCTGTTTTCTCCTATAGGGATACATGTATTTGGAACTCTAAATCAAACACGGTTTGTGCTAGCTCTTTGAAACTTGACACCATAAAGCAGTTTCAAGTTCTATCTCTATGGTTTGTTTGCTGTTGATGTAGCCCTAAGCAGAGATTGGCGAGAATCACTTTCATGGAAAGGGCCTGCCAAGCTTCCAAAAAACTACGAGTTGCCTGAAATCTCAGCACACACTTTTTCACCCAATCTTGATGAAACTTTCAGGTAATGATCAGTACACCAATCCCACTTGGCTCGCCAAATTTCGTTCTTCTAGGTGAAACCGTTCGTTGGCAGTAACCGGTTTCATTTTGAGGTTTCACTCTGTTTTCTCCTATAGGGATACATGTATTTGGAACTCTAAATCAAACACGGTTTGTGCTAGCTTTTTGAAACTTGACACCATAAAGCAGTTTCAAGTTCTATATCTATGGTTTGTTTGCTGTTGATGTAGCCCTAAGCAGAGACTGGCGAGAATCACTTTCATGGAAAGGGCCTGCCAAGCTTCCAAAAAACTACGAGTTGCCTGAAATCTCAGCACACACTTTTTCACCCAATCTTGATGAAACTTTCAGGTAATGATCAGTACACCAATCCCACTTGGCTCGCCAAATCTCGTTCTTCTAGGTGAAACCGTTCGTTGGCAGTAACCGGTTTCATTTTGAGGTTTCACTCTGTTTTCTCCTATAGGGATACATGTATTTGGAACTCTAAATCCAACACGGTTTGTGCTAGCTCTTTGAAACTTGACACAATAAAGCAGTTTCAAGTTCTATCTCTATGTTTTGTTTGCTGTGGATGTAGCCCTAAGCAGAGATGGCGAGAATCACTTTCATGGAAAGGGCCTGCCAAGCTTCCAAAAACTACGAGTTGCCTGAAATCTCAGCACACACTTTTTCACCCAATCTTGATGAAACTTTCAGGTAATGATCCGTACACCAATCCCACTTGGCTCGCCAAATTTCGTTCTTCTAGGTGAAACCGTTCGTTGGCAGTAACCGGTTTTATTTTGAGGTTTCACTCTGTTTTCTCCTATAGGGATACATGTATTTGGAACTCTAAATCAAACACGGTTTGTGCTAGCTTTTTGAAACTTGACACCATAAAGCAGTTTCAAGTTCTATCTCTATGGTTTGTTTGCTCTTGATGTAGCCCTAAGCAGAGACTGGCGAGAATCACTTTCATGGAAAGGGCCTGCCAAGCTTCCAAAAAACTACGAGTTGCCTGAAATCTCAGCACACACTTTTTCACCCAATCTTGATGAAACTTTCAGGTAATGATCAGTACACCAATCCCACTTGGCTCGCCAAATCTCGTTCTTCTAGGTGAAACCGTTCGTTGGCAGTAACCGGTTTCATTTTGAGGTTTCACTCTGTTTTCTCCTATAGGGATACATGTATTTGGAACTCTAAATCCAACATGGATTGTGCTAGCTCTTTGAAACTTGACACAATAAAGCAGTTTCAAGTTCTATCTCTATGGTTTGTTTGCTGTTGATGTAGCCCTAAGCAGAGACTGGCGAGAATCACTTTCATGGAAAGGGCCTGCCAAGCTTCAAAAAACTACGAGTTGCCTGAAATCTCAGCACACACTTTTTCACCCAATCTTGATGAAACTTTCAGGTAATGATCAGTACACCAATCCCACTTGGCTCGCCAAATTTCGTTCTTCTAGGTGAAACCGTTCGTTGGCAGTAACCGGTTTCATTTTGAGGTTTCACTCTGTTTTCTCCTATAGGGATACATGTATTTGGAACTCTAAATCAAACACGGTTTGTGCTAGCTCTTTGAAACTTGACACAATAAACCAGTTTCAAGTTCTATCTCTATGGTTTGTTTGCTGTTGATGTAGCCCTAAGCAGAGACTGGCGAGAATCACTTTCATGGAAAGGGCCTGCCAAGCTTCCAAAAAACTATGAGTTGCCTGAAATCTCAGCACACACTTTTTCACCCAATCTTGATGAAACTTTCAGGTAATGATCAGTACACCAATCCCACTTGGCTCGCCAAATCTCGTTCTTCTAGGTGAAAACGTTCGTTGGCAGTAACCGGTTTCATTTTGAGGTTTCACTCTGTTTTCTCCTATAGGGATACATGTATTTGGAACTCTAAATCAAACACGGTTTGTGCTAGCTCTTTGAAACTTGACACCATAAAGCAGTTTCAAGTTCTATCTCTATGGTTTGTTTGCTGTTGATGTAGCCCTAAGCAGAGAATGGCGAGAATCACTTTCATGGAAAGGGCCTGCCAAGCTTCCAAAAAACTACGAGTTGCCTGAAATCTCAGCACACACTTTTTCACCCAATCTTGATGAAACTTTCAGGTAATGATCAGTACACCAATCCCACTTGGCTCGCCAAATCTCGTTCTTCTAGGTGAAACCGTTCGTTGGCAGTAACCGGTTTCATTTTGAGGTTTCACTCTGTTTTCTCCTATAGGGATACATGTATTTGGAACTCTAAATCAAACACGGTTTGTGCTAGCTCTTTGAAACTTGACACCATAAAGCAGTTTCAAGTTCTATCTCTATGGTTTGTTTGCTGTTGATGTAGCCCTAAGCAGAGATTGGCGAGAATCACTTTCATGGAAAGGGCCTGCCAAGCTTCCAAAAAACTACGAGTTGCCTGAAATCTCAGCACACACTTTTTCACCCAATCTTGATGAAACTTTCAGGTAATGATCAGTACACCAATCCCACTTGGCTCGCCAAATTTCGTTCTTCTAGGTGAAACCGTTCGTTGGCAGTAACCGGTTTCATTTTGAGGTTTCACTCTGTTTTCTCCTATAGGGATACATGTATTTGGAACTCTAAATCAAACACGGTTTGTGCTAGCTTTTTGAAACTTGACACCATAAAGCAGTTTCAAGTTCTATATCTATGGTTTGTTTGCTGTTGATGTAGCCCTAAGCAGAGACTGGCGAGAATCACTTTCATGGAAAGGGCCTGCCAAGCTTCCAAAAAACTACGAGTTGCCTGAAATCTCAGCACACACTTTTTCACCCAATCTTGATGAAACTTTCAGGTAATGATCAGTACACCAATCCCACTTGGCTCGCCAAATCTCGTTCTTCTAGGTGAAACCGTTCGTTGGCAGTAACCGGTTTCATTTTGAGGTTTCACTCTGTTTTCTCCTATAGGGATACATGTATTTGGAACTCTAAATCCAACACGGTTTGTGCTAGCTCTTTGAAACTTGACACAATAAAGCAGTTTCAAGTTCTATCTCTATGTTTTGTTTGCTGTGGATGTAGCCCTAAGCAGAGATGGCGAGAATCACTTTCATGGAAAGGGCCTGCCAAGCTTCCAAAAAACTACGAGTTGCCTGAAATCTCAGCACACACTTTTTCACCCAATCTTGATGAAACTTTCAGGTAATGATCCGTACACCAATCCCACTTGGCTCGCCAAATTTCGTTCTTCTAGGTGAAACCGTTCGTTGGCAGTAACCGGTTTTATTTTGAGGTTTCACTCTGTTTTCTCCTATAGGGATACATGTATTTGGAACTCTAAATCAAACACGGTTTGTGCTAGCTTTTTGAAACTTGAACACCATAAAGCAGTTTCAAGTTCTATCTCTATGGTTTGTTTGCTCTTGATGTAGCCCTAAGCAGAGACTGGCGAGAATCACTTTCATGGAAAGGGCCTGCCAAGCTTCCAAAAAACTACGAGTTGCCTGAAATCTCAGCACACACTTTTTCACCCAATCTTGATGAAACTTTCAGGTAATGATCAGTACACCAATCCCACTTGGCTCGCCAAATCTCGTTCTTCTAGGTGAAACCGTTCGTTGGCAGTAACCGGTTTCATTTTGAGGTTTCACTCTGTTTTCTCCTATAGGGATACATGTATTTGGAACTCTAAATCCAACATGGATTGTGCTAGCTCTTTGAAACTTGACACAATAAAGCAGTTTCAAGTTCTATCTCTATGGTTTGTTTGCTGTTGATGTAGCCCTAAGCAGAGACTGGCGAGAATCACTTTCATGGAAAGGGCCTGCCAAGCTTCAAAAAACTACGAGTTGCCTGAAATCTCAGCACACACTTTTTCACCCAATCTTGATGAAACTTTCAGGTAATGATCAGTACACCAATCCCACTTGGCTCGCCAAATTTCGTTCTTCTAGGTTAAACCGTTCGTTGGCAGTAACCGGTTTCATTTTGAGGTTTCACTCTGTTTTCTCCTATAGGGATACATGTATTTGGAACTCTAAATCAAACACGGTTTGTGCTAGCTCTTTGAAACTTGACACAATAAACCAGTTTCAAGTTCTATCTCTATGGTTTGTTTGCTGTTGATGTAGCCCTAAGCAGAGACTGGCGAGAATCACTTTCATGGAAAGGGCCTGCCAAGCTTCCAAAAAACTACGAGTTGCCTGAAATCTCAGCACACACTTTTTCACCCAATCTTGATAAAACTTTCAGGTAATGATCAGTACACCAATCCCACTTAGCTCGCCAAATTTCGTTCTTATAGTTTAAACCGTTCCTTGGCAGTAACCGGTTTTATTTTGAGGTTTTACTCTGTTTTCTCCTATGGGGGATACATGTATTTGGAACTTAAATCAAACACGGTTTGTGCTAGCTCTTTGAAACTTGACACAATAAAGCAGTTTCAAGTTCTATCTCTATGGTTTGTTTGCTGTTGATGTAGCCCTAAGCAGAGACTGGCGAGAATCACTTTCATAGAAAGGGCCTGCCAAGCTTCCAAAAAACTACGAGTTGCCTGAAATCTCAGCACACACTTTTTCACCCAATCTTGATGAAACTTTCAGGTAATGATCAGTACACCAATCCCACTTGGCTCGCCAAATCTCGTTCTTCTAGGTGAAACCGTTCGTTGGCAGTAACCGGTTTCATTTTGAGGTTTCACTCTGTTTTCTCCTATAGGGATACATGTATTTGGAACTCTAAATCCAACACGGTTTGTGCTAGCTCTTTGAAACTTGACACAATAAAGCAGTTTCAAGTTCTATCTCTATGGTTTGTTTGCTGTTGATGTAGCACTAAGCAGAGACTGGCGAGAATCACTTTCATGGAAAGGGCCTGCCAAGCTTCCAAAAAACTACGAGTTGCCTGAAATCTCAGCACACACTTTTTCACCCAATCTTGATGAAACTTTCAGGTAATGATCCGTACACCAATCCTACTTGGCTCGCCAAATTTCGTTCTTCTAGGTGAAACCTTTCGTTGGCAGTAACCGGTTTCATTTTGAGGTTTCACTCTGTTTTCTCCTAAAGGGATACATGTATTTGGAACTCTAAATCAAACACGGTTTGTGCTAGCTCTTTGAAACTTGACACAATAAAGCAGTTTCAAGTTCTATCTCTATGGTTTGTTTGCTGTTGATGTAGCCCTAAGCAGAGACTGGCGAGAATCACTTTCATGGAAAGGGCCTGCCAAGCTTCCAAAAAACTACGAGTTGCCTGAAGTCTCAGCACACACTTTTTCACCCAATCTTGATGAAACTTTCAGGTAATGATCAGTACACCAATCCCACTTGGCTCGCCAAATTTCGTTCTTCTAGGTGAAACCGTTA
>NW_027523539.1:0-24814 GCF_052094955.1 Ictidomys tridecemlineatus
GTAATGATCAGTACACCAAAACCACTTGGCTCACCAAATTTCGTTCTTCTAGTTTAAACCGTTCATTTGCAGTAACCGTTTTCATTTTTAGGTTTCTCTCTGTTTTCTCCTTTAGGGATACATGTTTTGGAACTCTAAATCAAACACGGTTTGTGCTAGCTCTTTGAAACTTGACACAATAAAGCAGTTTCAAGTTCTATCTCCATGCTTTGTTTACTGTTGATGTAGCCCTAAGCAGAGAATGGCGAAAATCACTTTCAGGGAGTGGGGTTGCCAAACTTCCAAAAAACTACGAGTTGCCTGAATTCTCAGCCAACATTGTATCACCCAATTTTGATGGTTCTTTTAGGTAATGATCAGTACACCAAAACCACTTGGCTCACCAAATTTCGTTCTTCTTGGTTAAACCGTTCGTTTGCAGTAACCGTTTTCATTTTTAGGTTTCACTCTGTTTTCTCCTATAGGGATACATGTATTTGGAACTCTAAATCAAACACGGGTTTGTGCTAGCTCTTTGAAACTTGACACAATAAAGCAGTTTGAAGTTCTGTCTCCATGCTTTGTTTGCTGTTGATGTATCCCTAAGCAGAGACTGGCGAAAATCACTTTCATGGAATGGGGTTGCCAAGCTTCCAAGAAACTACGAGTTGCCTGAAATCTCAGCCAACATTTTTTCACCCAATCTTGATGATTCTTTCAGGTAATGATCAGTACACCAAAACCACTTGGCTCACCAAATTTCGTTCTTCTAGGTTAAACCGTTTGTTTGCAGTAACCGTTTTCATTTTTAGGTTTCACTCTGTTTTCTCCTATAGGGATACATGTATTTGGAACTCTAAATCAAACACGGTTTGTGCTAGCTCTTTGAAACTTAACACAATAAATCAGTTTCCAGTTCTATCTCTATGGTTTGTTTGCTGTTGATGTAGCCCTAAGCAGAGACTGGCGAAAATCACTTTCATGGAAGAGGGGTTGCCAAGCTTCCAAAAAACTACGAGTTTCCTGAAATCTCAGCAAACATTTTTTCACCCAATCTCGATGATTCTTTCAGGTAATGATAAGTACACCAAAACCAGTTTGCTCACCAAATTTCGTTCTTCTAGGTTAAACCGTTCGTTTGCAGTAACCGTTTTCATTTTAGGTTTCACTCTGTTTTCTCCTATAGGGATACATGTATTTTGAAACTCTAAATCAAACACGGTTTTTGCTAGCTCTTTGAAACTTGACACAATAAAGCAGTTTCAAGTTCTATCTCTATTCTTTGTTTGCTGTTGATGTAGCCCTAGGCACAGACTGGCGAAAATCACTTTCATGGAAAGGGGTTGCCAAGCTTCCAAAAAACTACGAGTTGCCTGAAATCTCAGAAAACATTTTTTCACCCAATCTTGATGATTCTTTCAGGTAATGATAAGTACACCAAAACCAGTTGGCTCACCAAATTTCGTTCTTCTAGGTTAAACCGTTCGTTTGCAGTAACCGTTTTCATTTTTAGGTTTCACTCTGTTTTCTCCTATAGGGATACATGTATTTGAAACTCTAAATCAAACACGGTTTGTGCTAGCTCTTTGAAACTTGACACAATAAAGCAGTTTCCAAGTTCTATCTCTATTCTTTGTTTGCTGTTGATGTAGCCCTAAGCACAGACTGGCGAAAATCACTTTCATGGAAAGGGGTTGCCAAGCTTCCAAAAAACTACGAGTTGCCTGAAATCTCAGCAAACATTTTTTCACCCAATCTTGACGATTATTTCAGGTAATGATCAGTACACAAAACCACTTGGCTCACCAAATTTCGTTCTTCTAGTTAAACCGTTCGTTTGCAGTAACCGTTTTAATTTTTAGATTTCACGCTGTTTTCTCCTATAGGGATACATGTATTTGGAACTCTAAATCAAACAAGGTTTGTGCTAGCTCTTTGAATCTTGACACAATAAAGCACTTTCCAATTCTATCTCTATGGTTTGTTTGCTGTTGATGTAGCCCTAAGCAGAGACTGGCGAAAATCACTTTCATGGAAAGGGTTGCCAAGCTTCCAAAAAACTACGAGTTGCCTGAAATCTCAGCAAACATTTTTTCACCCAATCTTGATGATTCTTTCAGGTAATGATCAGTACACCAAAACCACTTGGCTCACCAAATTTCGTTCTTCTAGGTTAAACCGTTCGTTTGCAGTAACCGTTTTCATTTTTAGGTTTCACTCTGTTTTCTCCTATAGGGATACATGTATTTGGAATTCTAAATCAAACACGGTTTGTACTAGCTTTTTGAAACTTGACACAATAAAGCAGTTTCAAGTTCTATCTCTATGCTTGTTTGCTGTTGATGTAGCCCTAAGCAAAGACTGGCGAAAATCACTTTCATGAAAAGGGTTGCCAAGCTTCCAAAAAACTAAAAGTTGCCTGAAATCTCAGCAAACATTTTTTTAACCCAATCTTGTTGATTCTTTCAGGTAATGATCAGTACACCAAAGCCACTTGGCACACCAAATTTCGTTCTTCTAGGTTAAACCGTTCGTTTGCAGTAACCGTTTTCATTTTTAGGTTTCACTCTGTTTTTCTCCTATAGGGATACATGTATTTGGAACTCCAAATCAAACACAATTTCTGCTAGCTTATTGTAACTTGACACAATAAAGCAGTTTGAAGTTCTATCTCCATGCTTTGTTGCTGTTGATGTAGCCCTAAGCAGAGACTGGCGAAAATCACTCTCATGGAAAGGGGTTCCCAAAGCGTCCAAAAAACTACGAGTTGCCTGAAATCACAGCAAACATTTTTTCACCCAATCTTGATGATTCTTTCAGGTAATGATCAGTACACCAAACCACTTGGCTCACCAAATTTTGTTCTTCTAGGTTAAACCGTTCGTTTGCAGTAACCGTTTTCATTCTTAGGTTTCACTCTGTTTTCTCCTATAGGGATACATGTATTTGGAACTCTAAATCAAACACGGTTTGTGCTAGCTCTTTGAAACTTGACACAATAAACCGTTTCAAGTTCTATCTCTATGCTTTGTTAGCTGTTGATGTAGACCTAAGCAGAGACTGGCGAAATCACTTTCATGGAAAGGGGTTGCCAAGCTTCCAAAAAATTACGAGTTGCCTGAAATCACAGCAAACATTTATTGACCCAATCTTCACGATTCTTTCAGGTAATGATCAGTACACCAAAACCACTTGGCTCACCAAATTTCGTTCTTCTAGGTTAAACCGTTCATTTGCAGTAACCGTTTTCAATTTTAGGTTTCACTCTGTTTTTCTCCTATAGAGATACATGTATTTGGAACTCTAAATTAAACACGGTTTGTGCTAGCTCTTGAAACTTGACACAATAAACCGTTTCAAGTTCTATCTCTATGCTTTGTTAGCTGTTGATGTAGCCCTAAGCAGAGACTGGCGAAAATCACTCTCATGGAAAGGGGTTCCCAAGCTTCCAAAAAACTACGAGTTGCCTGAAATCTCAGCAAACATTTTTTGACCCAATCTTGATGATTCTTTCAGGTAATGATCAGTACACCAAAACCACTTGGCTCACCAAATTTCGTTCTTCTAGGTTAAACCGTTCGTTTGCAGTAACCGTTTTCATTTTTAGGTTTCACTCTGTTTTCTCCTATAGGGATACATGTATTTGGAACTCTAAATCAAACACGGTTTGTGCTAGCTCTTTGAAACTTGACACAATAAAGCAGTTTCAAGTTCTATCTCTATGGTTTGTTTGCTGTTGATGTAGCCCTAAGCAGAGACTGGCGAAAATGACTTTCATGGAAAGGGGTTGCTAAGCTTCCAAAAAACTACGAGTTGCCTGAAATCTCAGCAAACATTTTTTCACCCAATCTTGATGATTCTTTCAGGTAATGATCAGTACACAAAAACCACTTGGCTCACCAAATTTCGTTCTTCTAGGTTGAACCGTTTGTTTGCAGTAACCGTTTTCATTTTTAGGTTTTCACTCTGTTTTCTCCTATAAGGATACATGTATTTGGAACTCTAAAGCAAACACGGTTTTTGCTAGCTCTTTGAAACTTGACGCAAATAAAGCAGTTTCAAGTTCTCTCTCTATGGTTTGTGTGCTGTTGATGTAGCCCTAAGCAGAGACTGGCGAAAATCATTTTCATGGAAAGGGGTTGCCAAGCTTCCAAAAAAATACGAGTTGCCTGAAATCTCAGCAAACATTTTTTCACCCAATCTTGATGTATTCTTTCCGGTTAATGATCAGTACACCAAAACCACATGGCTCACCAAATTTCGTTCTTCTAGGTTAAATCGTTAATTTGCAGTGACCGTTTTGATTTTTAGGTTTCACTCTGTTTTCTGCTATAGGGATACATGTATTTGGAACTCTAAATCAAACACGGTTTGTGCTAGCCTCTTTGAAACTTGACACAATAAAGAAGTTTCAAGTTCTATCTCCATGGTTTGTTTGCTGATGATGTAGCCCTAAGCAGAGACTGGCGAAAATCACTTTCATAGAAAGGGGTTGCCAAGCTTCCAAAAAACTACGAGTTGCGTTAAATCTCAGCAAACATTTTTTCACCCAATCTTGATGATTCTTTCAGGTAATGATCAGTGAACCAAACCACTTGGCTCACCAAATTTCGTTCTTTTAGGTTAAACCGTTCGTTTGCAGTAACCGTTTCATTTTTAGGTTTCAATCGGTTTTCTCCTATAGGGATACATGTATTTGGAACTCTAAATCAAACACGGTTTGTGCTAGCTCTTTGAAACTTCACACAATAAAGAGGTTTCAAGTTCTATCTCTATGGTTTGTTTGCTGTTGATGTAGCCCTAAGCAGAGACTTGCGAAAATCACTTTCATGAAAAGGGGTTGCCAAGCTTCCAAAAAACTACGAGTTGCCTGAAATCTCAGCAAATATTTATTCACCCAATCTTCACGATTCTTTCAGGTAATGATCAGTACACCAAAACCACTTGGCTCACCAAATTTCGTTCTTCTAGGTTAAACCGTTCGTTTGCAGTAACCGTTTTTCATTTTTAGGTTTTTCTCTGTTTTCTCCTATAGGGATACATGTATTTTGAACTCTAAATCAAACAAGGTTTGTGCTAGCTCTTTGAAACATGACACAATAAAGCAGTTTCAAGTTCTATCTCGATGGTTTGTTTGCTGTTGATGTAGCCCTAAGCAGAGACTGGCGAAAATCACTTTCATGGAAAGGGGTTGCCAAGCTTCCAAAAAACGAGTTGCCTGAAATCTCAGCAAACGTTTTTCACCGAATCTTGATGATTCTTTCAGGTAATGATCAGTACACCAAAACCACCTGGCTCACCAAATTTCATACTTCTAGGTTAAACCGTTCGTTTTGCAGTAACCGTTTTCATTTTTAGGTTTCACTCTGTTTTCTCCTATAGGGATACATGTATTTGGAATTCAAAATCAAACACGGTTTGTGCTAGCTCTTTGAAACTTGACACAATAAAGCAGTTTCAATTTCTTCTTTTATGCTTTGTTTGCTGTTGATGTAGCCCTAAGCAGAGACTGGCGAAAATCACTTTCATGGAAAGGGATTGCCAAGCTTCCAAAAAACTACGAGTTGCCTGAAATCTCAGCAAACATTTTTTCACCCAATCTTGATGATTCTTTCAGGTAATGATCAGTACACCAAAACCACTTGGCTCACCAAATTTCGGTCTTCTAGGTTAAACCGTTCGTTTGCAGTAACCGTTTTCATTTTTAGGTTTCACTCTGTTTTCTCCTATAGGGATACATGTATTTGGAACTCTAAATCAAACACGGTTTGTGCTAGCTCTTTGAAACTTGACACAATAAAGAGGTTTCAAGTTCTATCTCTATGGTATGTTTGCTGTTCATGTAGCCCTAAGCAGAGACTGGCGAAAATCACTTTCATGAAAAGGGGTTGCCAAGCTTCCAAAAAACTACGAGTTGCCTGAAATCTCAGCAAACATTTTTTCACCCAATCTTGATGATTCTTTCAGGTAATGATCAGTACACCAAAACCACTTGGCTCACCAAATTTCGTTCTTCTAGGTTAAACCGTTCGTTTGCAGTAACCGTTTTCATTTTAGGTTTCACTCTGTTTTCTCCCATAGGGATACAAATATTTGGAACTCTAAATCAAACACGGTTTGTGCTAGCTCTTTGAAGCTTGACACAATAAAGCAGTTTCAAGTTCTATCTCTATGCTTTGTTTGCTGTTGATGAAGCCAAAGCAGAGACTGGCGAAAATCACTTTCATGGAAATGGGTTGCCAAGCTTCCAAAAAACTACGAGTTGCCTGAAATCTCAGCAAACATTTTTTCTCCCAATCTTGATGATTCTTTCTAGTAAAGATCAGTACACCAAAACCTCTTGGCTCACCAAATTTCGTTCTTTTAGGTTAAACCGTTTGTTTGCAGTAACCGTTTTAATTTTTAGGTTTCACTCTTTTTTCTCCAAAGGGATACATGTATTTGGAATTCTAAATCAAACACGGTTTGTGCGAGATTTTTGAAACTTGACACAATAAAGCAGTTTCCAGTTCTATCTCTATGGTTTGTTTGCTGTTTATGTAGCCCTAAGCAGAGACAGGTGAAAATCACTTTCATGGAAAGGGGTTGCCAAGCTTCCAAAAAACTACGAGTTTCCTGAAATCTCAGCAAACATTTTTTTCACCCAATCTTGATGATTCTTTCAGGTAATGATCAGTACACCAAAACCACTTGGCTCACCAAATTTCGTTCTTCTAGGTTAAACCGTTCGTTTGCAGTAACCGTTTTCAATTTATGTTTCACTCTGTTTTCTTCTATAGGGATACATGTATTTGGAACTCTAAATCAAACACGGTTTGTGCTAGCTCTTTGAAACTTGACACAATAAAGCAGTTTCCAGTTCTATCTCTATTGTTTGTTTGCTGTTTATGTAGCCCTAAGCAGAGACTGGCGAAAATCTCTTTCATGGAAAGGGGTTGACAAACTTCAAAAAAACTACAAGTTTCCTGAAATCTCAGCAAACATTTTTTTCACCCAATCTTGATGATTCTTTCAGGTAATGATCAATACACGAAAACCACTTGGCTCACCAAATTTCGTTCTTCTAGTTTAAACCGTTCGTTTGCAGTAACCGTTTTCATTTTTAGGTTTCACTCTGTTTTCTCCTATAGGGATACATGTATTTGGAACTCTAAATCAAACACGGTTTATGCTAGCTCTTTGAAAACTTGACACAATAAAGCAGTTTCAAGTTGTATCACTATGCTTTGTTTGCTGTTGATGTAGACCTAAGCAGAGACTGGTGAAAATCACTTTCATGGAGAGAGGGTTGCCAAGCTTCCAAAAAACTACGAGTTGCCTGAAATCTCAGCAAACATTTTTTCACCCAATCTTGATGATTATTTCAGGTAATGATCAGTACACCAAAACACTTGGCTCACCAAATTTCGTTCTTCTAGGTTAAATCGTTCGTTTGCAGTAACCGTTTTCATATTTAGGTTTCACTCTGTTTTCTCCTATAGGGATACTGTATTTGGAACTCTAAATCAAACACGTTTTGTGCTACCTCTTTGAAACTTGACACAATAAAGCAATTTCAAGTTCTCTCTCTATGGTTTGTTTGCTGTTGATGAAGCCAAAGCAGAGACTGGCGCAAATCACTTTCATGGAAATGGGTTGCCAAGCTTCCAAAAAACTACGAGTTGCCTGAAATCTCAGCAAACATTTTTTCACCCAATCTTGATGATTCTTTCTAGTAAAGATCAGTACACCAAAACCTCTTGACTCACCAAATTTCGTTCTTCTAGGTTAAACCGTTCGTTTGCAGTAACCGTTTTAATTTTTAGGTTTCACTCTGTTTTCTCCAAAGGGATACATGTATTTGGAATTCTAAATCAAACACGATTTGTGCTAGCTCTTTGAAACTTGACACAATAAAGCAGTTTCCAGTTCTATCTCTATGGTTTGTTTGGTGTTTATGTAGCCCTAAGCAGAGACTTGTGAAAATCACTTTCATGGAAAGGGGTTGCCAAGCTTCCAAAAAACTACGAGTTGCCTGAAATCTCAGCAAACATTTTTTCACCCAATCTTGATGATTCTTTCAGGTAATGATCAGTACACAAAAACCACTTGGCTCACAAAATGTCGTTCTTCTAGGTAAACCGTTCGTTTGCAGTAAACGTTTTCATTTTTAGGTTTCACTCTGTTTTCTCCTATAGGGATACATGTATTTTGAACTCTAAATCAAGCACGGTTTGTGCTAGCTCTTTGAAACTTGACACAATAAAGCAGTTTCCAGTTCTATCTCTATGGTTTGTTTGCTGTTGATGTAGCCCTAATCAGAGACTGCGAAAATCACTTTCATTGAAAGGGGTTGCCAAGCTTCCAAAAAACTACGAGTTGCCTGAAATCTCAGCAAACATTTTTTCACCCAATCTTGATGATTCTTTCAGGTAATGATCAGTACACGAAAACCACTTGGCTCACAAAATTTCGTTCTTCTAGGTTAAACCGTTGGTTTGCAGTAACCGTTTTCATTTTAGGTTTCATTCTGTTTTCTCCTATAGGGATACATGTATTTGGAACTCTAAATCAAACCCGGTTTGTGCTAGCTCTTTGAAACTTGACACAATAAAGCAGTTTCCAGTTCTATCTCTATGGTTTGTTTGCTGTTGATGTAGCCCTAAGCAGAGACTGGCGAAAATCACTTTCATAGAAAGGGGTTGCCAAGCTTCCAAAAAACTACGAGTTGCCTGAAATCTCAGAAAACATTTTTTCACCCAATCTTGATGATTCTTTCAGGTAATGATCAGTACACCAAAACCACTTGGCTCACCAAATTTCGTTCTTCTAGGTTAAACCGTTCGTTTGCAGTAACCGTTTTCATTTTTAGGTTTCACTCTGTTTTCTCCTATAGGGATACATGTATTTGGAACTCTAAAACAAACACCGTTTGTGCTAGGTCTTTGAAACTTGACACAATATAGCAGTCCAGTTCTATCTCTATGCTTTGTTTGCTGTTGATGTAGCCCTAAGCAGAGACTGGCGAAAATCACTTTCATGGAAAGGGGTTGCCAAGCTTTCAAAAAACTACGAGTTGCCTGAAATCTCAACAAACATTTTTTCACCCAATCTTGATGATTCTTTCAGGTAATGATCAGTACACAAAATCCACTTGGCTCACAAAATGTCGTTCTTCTAGGGTAAACCGTTCGTTTGCAGTAACCGTTTTCATTTTTCGGTTTCACTCTGTTTTCTCCTATAGGGATACATGTATTTGGAACTCTAAATCAAACACGGTTTGTGCTAGCTCTTTGAAACTTGACACAATAAAGCAGTTTCCAGTTCTATCTCTATGGTTTGTTTGCTGTTGATGTAGCCCTAATCAGAGACTGACGAAAATCACTTTCATGGAAAGGGGTTGCCAAGCTTCCAAAAAACTACGAGTTGCCTGAAATCTCAGCAAACATTTTTTCACCCAATCTTGATGATTCTTTCAGGTAATGATCAGTACACGAAAACCACTTGGCTCACCAAATTTCGTTCTTCTAGGTTAAACCGTTCGTTTGCAGTAACCGTTTTCATTTTTAGGTTTCATTCTGTTTTCTCCTATAGAAATACATGTATTTGGAACTCTAAATCAAACCCGGTTTGTGCTAGCTCTTTGAAACTTGACACAATAAAGCAGTTTCCAGTTCTATCTCTATGGTTTGTTTGCTGTTGATGTAGCCCTAAGCAGAGACTGGCGAAAATCACTTTCATGGAAAGGGTTGCCAGGCTTCCAAAAAACTACGAGTTGACTGAATCTCAGCAAACATTTTTTAACCCAATCTTGATGATTCTTTCAGGTAATGATCAGTACACCAAAACCACCTGGCTCACCAAATTTCGTTCTTCTAGGTTAAACCGTTCGTTTGCAGTAATCGTTTTCATTTTTATGTTTCACTCTGTTTTCTTCTATAGGGATACATGTATTTGGAACTCTAAATCAAACACGGTTTGTGCTAGCTCTTTGAAACTTGACACAATAAAGCAGTTTCAAGTTCTATCTCTATGCTTTGTTTTCTGTTGATGTAGCCCTAAGCAGAGACTGGCGAAAATCACTTTCATGGAAAGGGGTTGACAAACTTCCAAAAAACTACGAGTTTCCTGAAATCTCATCAAACATTTTTTCACCCAATCTTGATGATTCTTTCAGGTAATGATCAGTACACCAAAACCACTTGGCTCACCAAATTTCGTTCTTCTAGTTTAAACCGTTCGTTTGCAGTAACCGTTTTCATTTTTAGGTTTCACTCTGTTTTCTCCTATAGGGATACATGTATTTGGAACTCTAAATCAAACACGGTTTGTGCTAGCTCTTTGAAACTTGACACAATAAAGCAGTTTCAAGTTCTATCTCTATGCTTTGTTTGCTGTTGATGTAGCCCTAAGCAGAGACTGGCGAAAATCACATTCATGGAAAGGGGTTGCCAAGCTTTAAAAAAAAATACGAGTTGCCTGAAATCTCAGCAAACATGTTTTCACCCGATCTTGATGATTCTTTCAGGTAATGATCAGTACAGCAAAACCACTTGGCTCACCAAATTTCGTTCTTCTAGGTTAAACCGTTCGTTTGCAGTAACCATTTTCATTTTTAGGTTTCATTCTGTTTTCTCCTATAGGGATACATGTATTTGGAACTCTAAATCAAACACGGTTTGTGCTAGCTCTTTGAAACTTGACACAATAAAGCAGTTTCAAGTTCTCTCTCTATGGTTTGTTTGCTGTTGATGTAGCCAAAGCAGTGACTGGCGAAAATCACTTTCATGGAAAGGGGTTGCCAAGCTTCCAAAAAACTACGAGTTGCCTGAAATCTCAGCAAACATTTTTTCACCCAATCTTTATGATTATTTCTAGTAAAGATCAGTACACCAAAACCTCTTGGCTCACCAAATTTCGTTTTTCTAGGTTAAACCGTTCGTTTGCAGTAACCGTTTTCATTTTTAGGTTTCACTCTGTTTTCTCCTATAGGGATACATGTATTTGGAACTCTAAATCAAACACGGTTTGTGCTAGATTTTTGAAACTTGACACAATAAAGCAGTTTCCAGTTCTATCTCTATGGTTTGTTTGCTGTTGATGTAGCCCTAAGCAGAGACTGGTGAAAATCACTTTCATGGAAAGGGGTTGCCAAGCTTCCAAAAAACTACGAGTTGCCTGAAATCTCAGCAAACATTTTTTCACCCAATCTTGATGATTCTTTCAGGTAATGATCAGTACACGAAAACCACTTGGCTCACCAAATTTCGTTCTTCTAGGTTAAACCGTTCGTTTGCAGTAACCGTTTTCATTTTTAGGTTTCACTCTGTTTTCTCCTATAGGGATACATGTATTTGGAACTCTAAAACAAAAACCGTTTGTGCTAGGTCTTTGAAACTTGACACAATATAGCAGTCCAGTTCTATCTCTATGCTTTGTTTGCTGTTGATGTAGCCCTAAGCAGAGACTGGCGAAAATCAGTTTCATGGAAAGGGGTTGCCAAGCTTTCAAAAAACTACGAGTTGCCTGAAATCTCAGCAAACATTTTTTCACCCAATCTTGATGATTCTTTCAGGTAACGATCAGTACACCAAAACCACTTGGCTCACCAAATTTCGTTCTTCTAGTTTAAACCGTTCGTTTGCAGTAACCGTTTTCATTTTTAGGTTTCACTCTGTTTTCTCCTATAGGGATACATGTATTTGGAACTCTAAATCAAACACGGTTTGTGCTAGCTCTTTGAAACTTGACACAATAAAGCAGTTTCCAGTTCTATCTCTATGGTTTGTTTGCTGTTGATGTAGCCCTAATCAGAGACTGGCGAAAATCACTTTCATGGAAAGGGGTTGCCAAGCTTCCAAAAAACTACGAGTTGCCTGAAATCTCAGCAAACATTTTTTCACCCAATCTTGATGATTCTTTCAGGTAATGATCAGTACACGAAAACCACTTGGCTCACCAAATTTCGTTCTTCTAGTTTAAACCCTTCGTTTGCAGTAACCGTTTTCATTTTTAGGTTTCATTCTGTTTTCTCCTATAGAAATACATGTATTTGGAACTCTAAATCAAACCCGGTTTGTGCTAGCTCTTTGAAACTTGACACAATAAAGCAGTTTCCAGTTCTATCTCTATGGTTTGTTTGCTGTTGATGTAGCCCTAAGCAGAGACTGGCGAAAATCACTTTCATGGAAAGGGTTGCCAGGCTTCCAAAAAACTACGAGTTGACTGAATCTCAGCAAACATTTTTTAACCCAATCTTGATGATTCTTTCAGGTAATGATCAGTACACCAAAACCACCTGGCTCACCAAATTTCGTTCTTCTAGGTTAAACCGTTCGTTTGCAGTAATCGTTTTCATTTTTATGTTTCACTCTGTTTTCTTCTATAGGGATACATGTATTTGGAACTCTAAATCAAACACGGTTTGTGCTAGCTCTTTGAAACTTGACACAATAAAGCAGTTTCAAGTTCTATCTCTATGCTTTGTTTTCTGTTGATGTAGCCCTAAGCAGAGACTGGGGAAAATCACTTTCATGGAAAGGTGTTGACAAACTTCCAAAAAACTACGAGTTTCCTGAAATCTCATCAAACATTTTTTCACCCAATCTTGATGATTATTTCAGGTAATGATCAGTACACCAAAACCACTTGGCTCACCAAATTTCGTTCTTCTAGTTTAAACCGTTCGTTTGCAGTAACCGTTTTCATTTTTAGGTTTCACTCTGTTTTCTCCTATAGGGATACATGTATTTGGAACTCTAAATCAAACACGGTTTGTGCTAGCTCTTTGAAACTTGACACAATAAAGCAGTTTCAAGTTCTATCTCTATGCTTTGTTTGCTGTTGATGTAGCCCTAAGCAGAGACTGGCGAAAATCACATTCATGGAAAGGGGTTGCCAAGCTTTAAAAAAAAACACGAGTTGCCTGAAATCTCAGCAAACATGTTTTCACCCGATCTTGATGATTCTTTCAGGTAATGATCAGTACAGCAAAACCACTTGGCTCACCAAATTTCGTTCTTCTAGGTTAAACCGTTCGTTTGCAGTAACCGTTTTCATTTTTAGGTTTCACTCTGTTTTCTCCTATAGGGATACATGTATTTGGAACTCTAAATCAAACACGGTTTGTGCTAGCTCTTTGAAACTTGACACAATAAAGCAGTTTCAAGTTCTCTCTCTATGGTTTGTTTGCTGTTGATGTAGCCAAAGCAGTGACTGGCGAAAATCACTTTCATGGAAAGGGGTTGCCAAGCTTCCAAAAAACTACGAGTTGCCTGAAATCTCAGCAAACATTTTTTCACCCAATCTTTATGATTATTTCTAGTAAAGATCAGTACACCAAAACCTCTTGGCTCACCAAATTTCGTTTTTCTAGGTTAAACCGTTCGTTTGCAGTAACCGTTTTCATTTTTAGGTTTCACTCTGTTTCTCCTATAGGGATACATGTATTTGGAACTCTAAATCAAACACGGTTTGTGCTAGCTCTTTGAAACTTGACAAAATAAAGCAGTTTCAAGTTATATCTCTATGCTTTGTTTGCTGTTGATGTAGCCCTAAGCAGAGACTGGCGAAAATTCCTTTCATGCAAAGGGGTTGCCAAGCTTCTAAAAAACTATGAATTTCCTGAAATCTCAGCAAACATTTTTTCACCCAATCTTGATGATTCTTTCAGGTAATGATCAGTACACCAAAACCACTTGGCTCACCAAATTTCGTTCTTCTAGTTTAAACCGTTCGTTTGCAGTAACCGTTTTCATTTTTAGGTTTCACTCTGTTTTCTCCTATAGGGATACATGTATTTGGAACTCTAAATCAAACACCGTTTGTGCTAGGTCTTTGAAACTTGACACAATATAGCAGTCCAGTTCTATCTCTATGCTTTGTTTGCTGTTGATGTAGCCCTAAGCAGAGACTGGCGAAAATCACTTTCATGGAAAGGGGTTGCCAAGCTTTCAAAAAACTACGAGTTGCCTGAAATCTCAGCAAACATTTTTTCACCCAATCTTGATGATTCTTTCAGGTAATGATCAGTACACCAAAACCACTTGGCTCACAAAATGTCGTTCTTCTAGGGTAAACCGTTCGTTTGCAGTAACCGTTTTCATTTTTAGGTTTCACTCTGTTTTCTCCTATAGGGATACATGTATTTGGAACTCTAAACCAAACACGGTTTGTGCTAGCTCTTTGAAACTTGACACAATAAAGCAGTTTCAAGTTCTATCTCTATGCTTTGTTTGCTGTTGATGTAGTCCTAAGCAGCGACTGGCGAAAATCACGTTCATAGAAAGGGGTTGCCAAGCTTCCAAAAAACTACGAGTTGCCTGAAATCTCAGCAAACATTTTTTCACCCAATCTTGATGATTCTTTCAGGTAATGATCAGTACACCAAAACCACTTTCTCACCAAATTTCGTTCTTCTAGGTTAAACCGTTCGTTTGCAGTAACCGTTTTCATTTTTAGGTTTCACTCTGTTTTCTCCTATAGGGATACATGTATTTGGAACTCTAAACCAAACACGGTTTGTGCTAGCTCTTTGAAACTTGACACAATAAAGCAGTTTCAAGTTCTATCTCTATGCTTTGTTTGCTGTTGATGTAGTCCTAAGCAGCGACTGGCGAAAATCACGTTCATAGAAAGGGGTTGCCAAGCTTCCAAAAAACTACGAGTTGCCTGAAATCTCAGCAAACATTTTTTCACCCAATCTTGATGATTCTTTCAGGTAATGATCAGTACACCAAAACCACTTTCTCACCAAATTTCGTTCTTCTAGGTTAAACCGTTCGTTTGCAGTAACCGTTTTCATTTTTAGGTTTCACTCTCTTTTCTCCTATAGGGATACATGTATTTGGAACTCTATATCAAACACGGTTTGTGCTAGCTCTTTGAAACTTGACACAATAAAGCAGTTTCAAGTTCTCTCTCTATGGTCTGTTTGCTGTTGATATAGCCCTAGCAGAGACTGGCAAAAATCACTTTCATTGAAGGGGGTTGCCAAGCTTCCAGAAAACTACGAGTTGCCTGAAATCTCAGCAAACATTTTTTCACCCAATCTTGATGATTCTTTCAGGTAACGATCAGTACCCCAAAACCACTTGGCTCACCAAATTTCGTTCTTCTAGGTTAAACCGTTCATTTGCAGTAACCGTTTTGATTTTTAGGTTTCACTCTGTTTTCTCCTATAGGGATACATGTATTTGGAACTCTAAATCAAACATGGTTTGTGCTAGCTCTTTGAAACTTGACGCAACAATGCATTTTCAAGTTCTATCTCTATGCTTTGTTTGCTGTTGATGTAGCCCTAAACAGAGACTGGCGAATATCACTTTAATGGAAAAAGGTTGCGAAGCTTCCAAAAAACTACGAGTTGCCTGAAATCTCAGCAAACATTTTTTCACCCAGTCTTGATGATTCTTTCAGGTAATGATCAGTACACCAAAACCACTTGGCTCACCAAATGTCGTTCTTCTAGGGTAAACCGTTCGTTTGCAGTAACCGTTTTCATTTTTAGGTTTCACTCTGTTTTCTCCTATAGGGATACATGTATTTGGAACTCTAAATCAAACACGGTTTGTGCTAGCTCTTTGAAACTTGACACAATAAAGCAGTTTCAAGTTCTATCTCTATGCTTTGTTTGCTGTTGATGTAGTCCTAAGCAGCAACTGGCGAAAATCACGTTCATAGAAAGGGGTTGCCAAGCTTCCAAAAAACTACGAGTTGCCTGAAACTCAGCAAACATTTTTTCAACCAATCTTGATGATTCTTTCAGGTAATGATCAGTACAACAAAACAACTTGGCTCACCATATTTCGTTCTTCTAGGTTAAACCGTTTGTTTGCAATAACCGTTTTCATTTTTAGGTTTCACTCTGTTTTCTCCTATATGGATACATGTATTTGGAACTCTAAATCAAACAGGGTTTGTGCTAGCTCTTTGAAACTTGACACAATAGAGCAGTTTCAAGTTCTATCTCTATGCTTTGTTTGCTGTTGATGTAGCCCTAAGCAGAGACTGGCGAAAATCACTTTCATGGAAAGGGGTTGCCAAGCTTCCAAAAAACTACGAGTTTCCTGAAATCTCAGCAAACATTTTTTCACCCAATCTTGATGATTCTTTCAGGTAATGATCAGTACACCAAAACCACTTGGCTCACCAAATTTCGTTCTTCTAGGTTAAACCGTTCGTTTGCAGTAACCGTTTTCATTTTTAGGTTTCACTCTGTTTTCTCCTATAGGGATACATGTATTTGGAACTCTAAATCAAACACGGTTTGTGCTAGCTCTTTGAAACTTGACACAATAAAGCAGTTTCAAGTTCTATATCTATGCTTTGTTTGCTGTTGATGTAGCCCTAAGCAGAGACTGGCGAAAATCACTTTCATGGAAAGGGGATGCCAAGCTTCCAAAAAACTACGAGTTGCCTGAAATCTCAGCAAACATTTTTTCAAACAATCTTGATGATTCTTTCAGGTAATGATCAGTACACCAAAACCACTTGGCTCATTAAATTTCGTTCTTTTAGGTTAAACCGTTCGTTTGCAGTAACCGTTTTCATTTTTAGGTTTCACTATGTTTTCTCCTATAGGGATACATGTATTTGGAACTCTAAATCAAACACGGTTTGTGCTAGCTCTTTGAAACTTGACACAATAAAGCAGTTTCAAGTTCTATCTCTATGCTTTGTTTGCTGTTGATGTAGCCCTAAGCAGAGACTGGCGAAAATCACTTTCATGGAAAGGGGTTGCCAAGCTTCCAAAAAACTACGAGTTGCCTGAAATCTCAGCAAAGATTTTTTCACCCAATCTTGATGATTTTTTCAGGTAATGATCAGTACACCAAAACAACTTGGCTCACCAAATTTCATTTTTCTAGGTTAAACCGTTCGTTTGCAGTAACCGTTTTCATTTTTAGGTTTCACTCTGTTTTCTCCTATAGGGATACATGTATTTGGAACTCTAAATCAAACACGGTTTGTGCTAGCTCTTTGAAACTTGAAACAATAAAGCAGTTTCCAGTTCTATCTCTATGGTTTGTTTGCTGTTGATGTAGCCCAAAGCAGAGACTGGCGAAAATCACTTTCATGGAAAGGGGTTGCCAAGCTTTTAAAAAAACTACGAGTTGCCTGAAATCTCAGCAAACATTTTTTCACCCAATCTTGATGATTCTTTCAGGTAATGATCAGTACACCAAAACCACTTGGCTCACTATATTTCGTTCTTCTAGTTTAAACCGTTCGTTTGCAGTAACCGTTTTCATTTTTAGATTTCACTCTGTTGTCTCCTATAGGGATACATGTATTTGGAACTCTAAATCAAACACGGTTTGTGCTAGCTCTTTGAAACTTGACACAATAAAGCAGTTTCAAGTTCTATCTCTATGCTTTGTTTGCTGTTGATGTAGTCCTAAGCAGCAACTGGCCAAAATCACGTTCATAGAAAGGGCTTGCCAAGCTTCCAAAAAACTACGAGTTGCCTGAAACTCAGCAAACATTTTTTCACCCAATCTTGATGATTCTTTCAGGTAATGATCAGTACAACAAAACAACTTGGCTCACCATATTTCGTTCTTCTAGGTTAAACCGTTTGTTTGCAATAACCGTTTTCATTTTTAGGTTTCACTCTGTTTTCTCCTATATGGATACATGTATTTGGAACTCTAAATCAAACACGGTTTGTGCTAGCTCTTTGAAACTTGACACAATAGAGCAGTTTCAAGTTCTATCTCTATGCTTTGTTTGCTGTTGATGTAGCCCTAAGCAGAGACTGGCGAAAATCACTTTCATGGAAAGGGGTTGCCAAGCTTCCAAAAAACTACGAGTTTCCTGAAATCTCAGCAAACATTTTTTCACCCAATCTTGATGATTCTTTCAGGTAATGATCAGTACACCAAAACCACTTGGCTCACCAAATTTCGTTCTTCTAGGTTAAACCGTTCGTTTGCAGTAACCGTTTTCATTTTTAGGTTTCACTCTGTTTTCTCCTATAGGGATACATGTATTTGGAACTCTAAATCAAACACGGTTTGTGCTAGCTCTTTGAAACTTGACACAATAAAGCAGTTTCAAGTTCTATCTCTATGCTTTGTTTGCTGTTGATGTAGCCCTAAGCAGAGACTGGCGAAAATCACTTTCATGGAAAGGGGATGCCAAGCTTCCAAAAAACTACGAGTTGCCTGAAATCTCAGCAAACATTTTTTCAAACAATCTTGATGATTCTTTCAGGTAATGATCAGTACACCAAAACCACTTGGCTCATTAAATTTCGTTCTTCTAGGTTAAACCGTTCGTTTGCAGTAACCGTTTTCATTTTTAGGTTTCACTCTGTTTTCTCCTATAGGGATACATGTATTTGGAACTCTAAATCAAACACGGTTTGTGCTAGCTCTTTGAAACTTAACACAATAAAGCAGTTTCCAGTTCTATCTCTATGGTTTGTTTGCTGTTGATGTAGCCCAAAGCAGAGACTGGCGAAAATCACTTTCATGGAAAGGGGTTGCCAAGCTTTTAAAAAAACTACGAGTTGCCTGAAATCTCAGCAAACATTTTTTCACCCAATCTTGATGATTCTTTCAGGTAATGATCAGTACACCAAAACCACTTGTCTCACTATATTTCGTTCTTCTAGTTTAAACCGTTCGTTTGCAGTAACCGTTTTCATTTTTAGATTTCACTCTGTTGTCTCCTATAGGGATACATGTATTTGGAACTCTAAATCAAACACGGTTTGTGCTAGCTCTTTGAAACTTGACACAATAAAGCAGTTTCAAGTTCTATCTCTATGGTTTGTTTGCTGTTGATGTAGCCCTAATCAGAGACTAGCGAAAATCACTTTCATGGAAAGGGGTTGCCAAGCTTCCAGAAAATTACGAGTTGCCTGAAATCTCAGCAAACATTTTTTCACCCAATCTTGATGATTCTTTCAGGTAATGATCAGTACACCAAAACCACCTGACTCACCAAATTTCGTTCTTCTAGGTTAAACCGTTCGTTTGCAGTAACAGTTTTCATTTTTAGGTTTCACTCTGTTTTCTCCTATAGGGATACATGTATTTGGAACTCTAAATCAAACACGGATTGTGCTAGCTCTTTGAAACTTGACACAATAAAGCAGTTTCAAGTTCTATCTCTATGCTTTGTTTGCTGTTGATGTAGTCAGAAGCAGAGACTGGGGAAAATCACGTACAGGAAAGGGGTAGCCAAGCTTTCAAAAAACTACGAGTTGCCTGAAATCTCAAAACATTTTTTCACCCAATCTTGATGATTCTTTCAGGTAATGATCAGTACACCAAAACCACTTGGCTCACCAAATTTCGTTCTTCTAGGTTAAACCGTTCGTTTGCAGTAACCGTTTTCATTTCAGGTTTCACTCTGTTTTCTCCTATAGGGATGCATGTATTTGGAACTCTAAATCAAACACGGTTTGTGCTAGCTCTTTGAAACTTGACACAATAAAGCAGTTTCAAGTTCTATCTCTATGCTTTGTTTGCTGTTGATGTACCCCTAAGCAGAGACTGGCGAAAATCACTTTCATGGAAAGGGGTTGCCAAGCTTCCAAAAAACTACGAGTTTCTTGAAATCTCAGCAAACATTTATTCACCCAATCTTGATGATTCTTTCAGGTAATGATCAGTACACCAAAACCACTTGGCTCACCAAATTTCGTTTTTCTAGGTTAAACCGTTCGTTTGCAGTAACCGTTTTCATTTTTAGGTTTCACTCTGTTTTCTCCTATAGGGATACATGTATTTGGAACTCTAAATCAAACACGGTTTGTGCTAGCTCTTTGAAACTTGACACAATAAAGCAGTTTCGAGTTCTATCTCTATGCTTTGTTTGCTGTTGATGTAGCCCAAAGCAGAGACTGGCGAAAATCACTTTCATGGAAAGGGGTTGCCAAGCTTCCAAAAAACTACGAGTTGCCTGAATTCTCAGCAGACATTTTTTCACCCAATCTTGATGATTCTTTCAGGTAATGATCAGTACACCAAGACCACTTGGCTCACCAAGTTTCGTTCTTCTAGGTTAAACCGTTAGTTTGCAGTAACCGTTTTCATTTTTAGGTTTCACTATGTTTTCTCCTATAGGGATACATGTATTTGGAACTCTAAATCAAAAACGGTTTGTGCTAGCTCTTTGAAAGTTGACACAATAAAGCAGTTTCAAGTTCTATCTCTATGCTTTGTTTGCTGTTGATGTAGCCCTAAGCAGAGACTGGCGAAAATCACTTTCATGGAAAGGGGTTGCCAAGCTTCCAAAAAACTACGAGTTGCCTGAAATCTCAGCAAACATTTTCTCACCCAATCTTGATGATTCGTTCAGGTAATGATCAGTACACCAAAACCACTTGGCTCACCAAATTTCGTTCTTCTAGTTTAAACCGTTCGTTTGCAGTAACCGTTTTCATTTTTAGGTTTCACTCTGTTTTCTCCTATAGGGATACATGTATTTGGAACTCTAAATCAAACACGGTTTGTGCTAGCTCTTTGAAACTTGACACAATAAAGCAGTTTCAAGTTCTATCTCTATGCTTTGTTTGCTGTTGATGGAGCCCTAAGCAGAGACTGGCGAAAATCACTTTCATGGAAAGGGATTGCCAAGCTTCCAAAAAACTACGAGTTGCCTGAAATCTCAGCAAACATTTTTTCACCCAATCTTGATGATTTTTTCAGGTAATGATGAGTACACCAAAACCACTTGGCTCACCAAATTTCATTCTTCTAGGTTAAACCGTTCGTTTGCAGTAACCGTTTTCATTTTTAGGTTTCACTCTGTTTTCTCCTATAGGGATACATGTATTTGGAACTCTAAATCAAACACGGTTTGTGCTAGCTCTTTGAAACTTGACACAATAAAGCAGTTTCCAGTTCTATCTCTATGGTTTGTTTGCTGTTGATGTAGCCCAAAGCAGAGACTGGCGAAAATCACTTTCATGGAAAGGGGTGCCAAGCTTTTAAAAAAACTACGAGTTGCCTGAAATCTCAGCAAACATTTTTTCACCCAATCTTGATGATTCTTTCAGGTAATGATCAGTACACCAAAACCACTTGGCTCACCAAATTTCGTTCTTCTATGTTAAACCATTCGTTTGCAGTAACCGTTTTCATTTTTAGATTTCACTCTGTTGTCTCCTATAGGGATACATGTATTTGGAACTCTAAATCAAACACGGTTTGTGCTAGCTCTTTGAAACTTGACACAATAAAGCAGTTTCAAGTTCTATCTCTATGGTTTGTTTGCTGTTGATGTAGCCCTAAGCAGAGACTGGCGAAAATCACTTTCATGGAAAGGGGTTGCAAAGCTTCCAAAAAACTACGAGTTGCCTGAAATCTCAGCAAACATTTTTTCACCCAATCTGATGATTCTTTCAGGTAATGATCAGTACACCAAAACCACTTGGCTTACCAAATTTCGTTCTTCTAGGGTAAACCGTTCGTTTGCAGTAACCGTTTTCATTTTTAGGTTTCACTCTGTTTTCTCCTATAGGGATACATGTATTTGGAACTCTAAATCAAACATGGTTTGTGCTAGCTCTTTGAAACTTGACACAATAAAGCAGTTTCAAGTTCTATCTCTATGCTTTGTTTGCTGTTGATGTAGTCCTAAGCAGAGACTGGGGAAAATCACGTTCAGGAAAGGGGTTGCCAAGCTTTTAAAAAACTACGAGTTGCCTGAAATCTCAGCAAAGATTTTTTCACCAATCTTGATGATTCTTTCCAGGTAATGATCAGTCCACCAAAACCACTTGGCTCACCAAATTTCGTTCTTCTAGGTTAAACCGTTCGTTTGCAGTAACCGTTTTCATTTTTAGGTTTCACTCTGTTTTCTCCTATAGGGATACATGTATTTGGAACTCTAAATCAAACCCGGTTTGTGCTAGCTCTTTGAAACTTGACACAATATAGCAGTTTCCAGTTCTATCTCTATGCTTTGTTTGCTGTTGATGTAGCCCAAAGCAGAGACTGACGAAAATCACTTTCATGGAAAAAGGTTGCCAAGCTTTCAAAAAACTACGAGTTGCCAGAAATCTCAGCAAACATTTTTTCACCCAATCTTGATGATTCTTTCAGGTAATGATCAGTACACCAAAACCACTTGGCTAACCATATTTCGTTCTTCTAGGTTAAACCGTTCGTTTGCAGTAACCGTTTTCATTTCAGGTTTCACTCTGTTTTCTCCTATAGGGATGCATGTATTTGGAACTCTAAATCAAACACGGTTTGTGCTAGATTTTTGAAACTTGACACAATAAAGCAGTTTCCAGTTCTATCTCTATGGTTTGTTTGCTGTTTATGTAGCCCTAAGCAGAGACTGACGAAAATCACTTTCATGGAAAAAGGTTGCCAAGCTTTCAAAAAACTACGAGTTGCCAGAAATCTCAGCAAACATATTTTCACCCAATCTTGATGATTCTTTCAGGTAATGATCAGTACCGCAAAACCACTTGGCTCACCAAATTTCGTTCTTCTAGGTTAAACCGTTCGTTTGCAGTAACCGTTTTCATTTTTAGGTTTCATTCTGTTTTCTCCTATAGGGATACATGTATTTGGAACTCTAAATCAAACACGGTTTGTGCTAGCTCTTTGAAACTTGACACAATAAAGCAGTTTCAAGTTCTCTCTCTATGGTTTGTTTGCTGTTGATGTAGCCAAAGCAGCGACTGGCGAAAATCACTTTCATGGAAAGGGGTTGCCAAGCTTCCAAAAACCTACGAGTTGCCTGAAATCTCAGCAAACATTTTTTCACCCAATCTTTATGATTCTTTCTAGTAAAGATCAGTACACCAAAACCTCTTGGCTCACCAAATTTCGTTCTTCTAGGTTAAACCGTTCGTTTGCAGTAACCGTTTTCATTTTGAGGTTTCACTCTGTTTTCTCCTATAGGGATACATGTATTTGGAACTCTAAATCAAACACGGTTTGTGCTAGCTCTTTGAAACTTGACACAATAAAGCAGTTTCCAGTTCTATCTCTATGGTTTGTTTGCTGTTGATGTAGCCCAAAGCAGAAACTGGCGAAAATCACATTCATGGAAAGGGGTTGCCAAGCTTTTAAAAAAACCTACGAGTTGCCTGAAATCTCAGCAAACATTTTTTCACCCAATCTTGATGATTCTTTCAGGTAATGATCAGTACCCCAAAACCACTTGGCTCACCAAATTTCGTTCTTCTATGTTAAACCGTTCGTTTGCAGTAACCGTTTTCATTTTTAGATTTCACTCTGTTGTCTCCTATAGGGATACATGTATTTGGAACTCTAAATCAAACACGGTTTGTGCTAGCTCTTTGAAACTTGACACAATAAAGCAGTTTCAAGTTCTATCTCTATGGTTTGTTTGCTGTTGATGTAGCCCTAATCAGAGGACTGGCGAAAATCACTTTCAAGGAAAGGGGTTGCCAAGCTTCCAGAAAATTACGAGTTGCCTGAAATCTCAGCAAACATTTTTTCACCCAATCTTGATGATTCTTTCAGGTAATGATCAGTACCCCAAAACCACTTGGCTCACCAAATTTCGTTCTTCTAGGTTAAACCGTTCTTTTGCAGTAACCGTTTTCATTTTTAGGTTTCACTATGTTTTCACCTATAGGGATACATGTATTGGAACTCTAAATCAAACACGGTTTGTGCTAGCTCTTTGAAAACTTGACACAATAAAGCAGTTTCAAGTTCTCTCTATGGTTTGTTTTGCTGTTGATGTAGCCCTAAGCAGAGATGGGCGAAAATCACTTTCATAGAAAGGGGTTGCCAAGCTTCCAAAAAACTACGAGTTGCCTGAAATCTCAGCAAACATTTTTTCACCCAATCTTGATGATTCTTTCAGGTAATGATCACTACACCAAAAACACTTGGCTCACCATATTTCGTTCTTCTAGGTTAAACCGTTCGTTTGCAGTAACCGTTTTCATTTCAGGTTTCACTCTGTTTTCTTTTATAGGGATACATGTATTTGGAACTCTAAATCAAACACGGTTTGTGCTAGCTCTTTGAAACTTGACACAATAAAGCAGTTTCAAGTTCCATCTCTATGCTGTGTTTGCTGTTGATGTAGCCCTAAGCAGAGACTGGCGAAATCACTTTCATGGAAAGGGGTTGCCAAGCTTCCAAAAAACTATGAGTTGCCTGAAATCTCAGCAAACATTTTTTCACCCAATCTTGATGATTCTTTCAGGTCATGATCAGTACACCAAAACCACTTGGCTCACCAAATTTCGTTTTTCTAGTTTAAACCGTTCGTTTGCAGTAACCGTTTTCATTTTTTAGGTTTCACTCTGTTTTCTCCTATAGGGATACATGTATTTGGAACTCTAATCAAACACGGTTTGTGCTAGCTATTTGAAACTTGACACAATAAAGCAGTTTCAAGTTCTATCTCTATGCTTTGTTTGCTGTTGATGTAGCCCTAAGCAGAGACTGGCGAAAATCACTTTCATGGAAAGGGGTTGCCAAGCTTCCAAAAAACTACGAGTTGCCTGAAATCTCAGCAAACATATTTTCACCCAATCTTGATGATTCTTTCAGGTAATGATCAGTACCACAAAACCACTTGGCTCACCAAATTTCGTTCTTCTAGGTTAAACCGTTCGTTTGCAGTAACCGTTTTCATTTTTAGGTTTCATTCTGTTTTCTCCTATAGGGATACATGTATTTGGAACTCTAAATCAAACACGGTTTGTGCTAGCTCTTTGAAACTTGACACAATAAAGCAGTTTCAAGTTCTCTCTCTATGGTTTGTTTGCTGTTGATGTAGCCAAAGCAGCGACTGGCGAAAATCACTTTCATGGAAAGGGGTTGCCAAGCTTCCAAAAACCTACGAGTTGCCTGAAATCTCAGCAAACATTTTTTCACCCAATCTTTATGATTCTTTC
>NW_027523539.1:25014-45933 GCF_052094955.1 Ictidomys tridecemlineatus
TTAACCTAGAAGAACGAAATTTGGCGAGCCAAGTGGGCTTGGTGTACTGATCATTACCTGAAAGTATCATCAAGATGGGGTGAAAAAGTGTTTGTTGAGATTTCAGGCAACTCGTAGTTTTTTGGAAGCTTGGCAGGCCCTTTCCATGAAAGTGATTCTCGCCAGTCTCTGCTTAGGGCTACATCAACAGCAAACAAACCATAGAGGTAGAACTTGAAACTGCTTTATTGTGTCAAGTTTCAAAGAGCTAGCACAAACCGTGTTTGATTTAGAGTTCCAAATACATGTATCCCTATAGGAGAAAACAGAGTAAAACCTCAAAATGAAACCGGTTACTGCCAAAGAACGGTTTAACCTAGAAGAACGAAATTTGGCGAGCCAAGTGGGCTTGGTGTACTGATCATTACCTGAAAGTATCATCAAGATTGGGTGAAAGAGTGTTTGCTGAGATTTCAGGCAACTCGTAGTTTTTTGGAAGCTTGGCAGGCCCTTTCCATGAAAGTGATTCTCGCCAGTCTCTGCTTAGGCTACATCAACAGCAAACAAACCATAGAGATAGAACTTGAAACTGCTTTATTGTGTCAGTTTCAAAGAGCTAGCACAAACCGTGTTTGATTTAGAGTTCCAAATACATGTATCCCTATAGGAGAAAACAGAGTGAAACCTCAAAATGAAACCGGTTTCTGCCAAGGAACGGTTTAACCTAGAAGAACGAAATTTGGCGAGCCAAGTGGGCTTGGTGTACTGATCATTACCTGAAAGTATCATCAAGATGGGGTGAAAAAGTGTTTGCTGAGATTTCAGACAACTCGTAGTTTTTTGGAAGCTTGGCAGGCCCTTTCCATGAAAGTGATTCTCGCCAGTCTCTGCTTAGGGCTACATCAACAGCAAACAAACCATAGAGATAGAACTTGAAACTGCTTTATTGTGTCAAGTTTCAAAGAGCTAGCACAAACCGTGTTTGATTTAGAGTTCCAAATACATGTATCCCTATAGGAGAAAACAGAGGGAAACCTCAAAATGAAACCGGTTACTGCCAACGAAAGGTTTAACCTAGAAGAACGAAATTTGGCGAGCCAAGTGGGCTTGGTGTACTGATCATTACCTGAAAGTATCATTAAGATTGGGTGAAAAAGTGTTTGCTGAGATTTCAGGCAACTCGTAGTTTTTTGGAAGCTTGGCAGGCCCTTTCCATGAAAGTGATTCTCGCCAGTCTCTGCTTAGGGCTACATCAACAGCAAACAAACCATAGAGATAGAACTTGAAACTGCTTTATTGTGTCAAGTTTCAAAGAGATAGCACAAACCGTGTTTGATTTAGAGTTCCAAATACATGTATCCCTATAGGAGAAAACAGAGTGAAACCTCAAAATGAAACCGGTTACTGCCAACGAACCGTTTAAACTAGAAGAACGAAATTTGGCGAGCCAAGTGGGCTTGGTGTACTGATCATTACCTGAAAGTATCATCAAGATGGGGTGAAAAAGTGTTTGCTGAGATTTCAGGCAACTCGTAGTTTTTTGGAAGCTTGGCAGGCCCTTTCCATGAAAGTGATTCTCGCCAGTCTCTGCTTAGGGCTACATCAACAGCAAACAAACCATAGCGATAGAACTTGAAACTGCTTTATTGTGTCAAGTTTCAAAGAGCTAGCACAAACCGTGTTTGATTTAGAGTTCCAAAGACATGTATCCCTATAGGAGAAAACAGAGGGAAACCTCAAAATGAAACCGGTTACTGCCAACGAATGGTTTAACCTAGAAGAACGAAATTTGGCGAGCCAAGTGGGCTTGATGTACTGATCATTACCTGAAAGTATCATCAAGATGGGGTGAAAAAGTGTTTGCTGAGATTTCAGGCAACTCGTAGTTTTTTGGAAGCTTGGCAGGCCCTTTCCATGAAAGTGATTCTCGCCAGTCTCTGCTTAGGGCTACATCAACAGCAAACAAACCATAGAGAGAGAACTTGAAACTGCTTTATTGTGTCAAGTTTCAAAGAGCTAGCACAAACCGTGTTTGATTTAGAGTTCCAAATACATGTATCCCTATAGGAGAAAACAGAGTGAAACCTCAAAATGAAACCGGTTACTGCCAACGAACGGTTTAACCTAGAACGAAATTTGGTGAGCCAAGTGGGCTTGGTGTACTGATCATTACCTGAAAGTATCAAGATGGGGTGAAAAAGTGTTTGCTGAGATTTCAGGCCACTCATAGTTTTTTGGAAGCTTGGCAGGCCCTTTCCATGAAAGTGATTCTCGCCAGTCTCTGCTTAGGGCTACATCAACAGCAAACAAACCATAGAGATAGAACTTGAAACTGCTTTATTGTGTCAAGTTTCAAAGAGATAGCACAAACCGTGTTTGATTTAGAGTTCCAAATACATGTATCCCTATAGGAGAAAACAGAGTGAAACCTCAAAATGAAACCGGTTACTGCCAACGAACGGTTTAACCTAGAAGAACGAAATTTGGCGAGCCAAGTGGGATTGGTGTACTGATCATTACCTGAAAGTATCATCAAGATTGGGTGAAAAAGTGTTTGCTGAGATTTCAGGCAACTCGTAGTTTTTTCGAAGCTTGGCAGGCCCTTTCCATGAAAGTGATTCTCGCCAGTCTCTGCTTAGGGCTACATCAACAGCAAACAAACCATAGAGATAGAACTTGAAACTGCTTTATTGTGTCAAGTTTCAAAGAGCTAGCACAAACCGTGTTTGATTTAGAGATCCAAATACATGTATCCCTATAGGAGAAAACAGAGTGAAACCTCAAAATGAAACCGGTTACTGCCAACGAACAGTTTAACCTAGAAGAACGAAATTTGGCGAGCCAAGTGGGCTTGGTGTACTGATCATTACCTGAAAGTATCATCAAGATGGGGTGAAAAAGTGTTTGCTGAGATTTCAGGCAACTCGTAGTTTTTTGGAAGCTTGGCAGGCCCTTTCCATGAAAGTGATTCTCGCCAGTCTCTGCTTAGGGCTACATCAACAGCAAACAAACCATAGAGATAGAACTTGAAACTGCTTTATTATGTCAAGTTTCAAAGAGCTAGCACAAACCGTGTTTGATTTAGAGTTCCAAATACATGTATCCCTATAGGAGAAAACAGAGTGAAACCTCAAAATGAAACCGGTTACTGCCAACGAACGGTTTAACCTAGAAGAACGAAATTTGGCGAGCCAAGTGGGCTTGGTGTACTGATCATTACCTGAAAGTATCATCAAGATTGGGTGAAAAAGTGTTTGCTGAGATTTCAGGCAACTCGTAGTTTTTTGGAAGCTTGGCAGGCCCTTTCCATGAAAGTGATTCTCGCCAGTCTCTGCTTAGGGCTACATCAACAGCAAACAAACCTTAGAGAGAGAACTTGAAACTGCTTTATTGTGTCAAGTTTCAAAGAGCTAGCACAAACCGTGTTTGATTTAGAGTTCCAAATACATGTATCCCTATAGGAGAAAACAGAGTGAAACCTCAAAATGAAACCGGTTACTGCCAACGAACGGTTTAACCTAGAAGAACGAAATTTGGCGAGCCAAGTGGGCTTGGTGTACTGATCATTACCTGAAAGTATCATCAAGATTGGGTGAAAATGTGTTTGCTGAGATTTCAGGCAACTCGTAGTTTTTTGGAAGCTTGGCAGGCCCTTTCCATGAAAGTGATTCTCGCCAGTCTCTGCTTAGGGCTACATCAACAGCAAACAAACCATAGAGATAGAACTGGAAACTGCTTTATTGTGTCAAGTTTCAAAGAGCTAGCACAAACCGTGTTTGAGTTAGACTTCCAAATACATGTATCCCTATAGGAGAAAACAGAGTGAAACCTCAAAATGAAACCGGTTACTGCCAACGAACCGTTTAACCTAGAAGAACGAAATTTGGCGAGCTAAGTGGGCTTGGTGTACTGATCATTACCTGAAAGTATCATCAAGATTGGGTGAAAGAGTGTTTGCTGAGATTTCAGGCAACTCGTAGTTTTTTGGAAGCTTGGAAGGCCCTTTCCATGAAAGTGATTCTCGCCAGTCTCTGCTTAGGGCTACATCAACAGCAAACAAACCATAGAGATAGAACTTGAAACTGCTTTATTGTGTCAAGTTTCAAAGAGCTAGCACAAACCGTGTTTGATTTACAGTTCCAAATACATGTATCCCTATAGGAGAAAACAGAGTGAAACCTCAAAATGAAACCGGTTACTGCCAACGAACGGTTTAACCTAGAAGAACGAAATTTGGCGAGCCATGTGGGCTTGGTGTACTGATCATTACCTGAAAGTATCATCAAGATTGGGTGAAAGAGTGTTTGCTGAGATTTGAGGCAACTCGTAGTTTTTTGGAAGCTTGGCAGGCCCTTCCCATGAAAGTGATTCTCGCCAGTCTCTGCTTAGGGATACATCAACAGCAAACAAACCATAGAGATAGAACTTGAAACTGCTTTATTGTTTCAGTTTCAAAGAGCTAGCACAAACCGTGTTTGATTTAGAGTTCCAAATACATGTATCCCTATAGGAGAAAACAGAGTGAAACCTCAAAATGAAACCGGTTACTGCCAAGGAACGGTTTAACCTAGAAGAACGAAATTTGGCGAGCGAAGTGGGCTTGGTGTACTGATCATTACCTGAAAGTATCATCAAGATTGGGTGAAGAAGTGTTTGCTGAGATTTCAGGCAACTCGTAGTTTTTTGGAAGCTTGGCAGGCCCTTTCCATGAAAGTGATTCTCGCCAGTCTCTGCTTAGGGCTACATCAACAGCAAACAAACCATAGAGATAGAACTTGAAACTGCTTTATTGTGTCAACTTTCAAAGAGCTAGCACAAACCGTGTTTGATTTAGAGTTCCAAATACATGTATCCCTATAGGAGAAAACAGAGTGAAACCTCAAAATGAAACCGGTTACTGCCAACGAACAGTTTAACCTAGAGGATCGAAATTTGGCGAGCCAAGTGGGCTTGGTGTACTGATCATTACCTGAAAGTATCATCAAGATTGGGTGAAAGAGTGTTTGCTGAGATTTCAGGAAACTCGTAGTTTTTTGGAAGCTTGGCAGGCCCTTTCCATGAAAGTGATTCTCGCCAGTCTCTGCTTAGGCTACATCAACAGCAAACAAACCATAGAGATAGAACTTGAAACTGCTTTATTGTTTCAGTTTCAAAGAGCTAGCACAAACCGTGTTTGATTTAGAGTTCCAAATACATGTATCCCTATAGGAGAAAACAGAGTGAAACCTCAAAATGAAACCGGTTTCTGCCAAGGAACGGTTTAACCTAGAAGAACGAAATTTGGCGAGCCAAGTGGGCTTGGTGTACTGATCATTACCTGAAAGTATCATCAAGATGGGGTGAAAAGTGTTTACTGAGATTTCAGGCAACTCGTAGTTTTTTGGAAGCTTGGCAGGCCCTTTCCATGAAAGTGATTCTCGCCAGTCTCTGCTTAGGGCTACATCAACAGCAAACAAACCATAGAGATAGAACTTGAAACTGCTTTATTGTGTCAAGTTTCAAAGAGCTAGCACAAACCGTGTTTGATTTAGAGTTCCAAATACATGTATCCCTATAGGAGAAAACAGAGTAAAACCTCAAAATGAAACCGGTTACTGCCAAAGAACGGTTTAACCTAGAAGAACGAAATTTGGTGAGCCAAGTGGGCTTGGTGTACTGATCATTACCTGAAAGTATCATCAAGATTGGGTGAAAGAGTGTTTGCTGAGATTTCAGGCAACTCGTAGTTTTTTGGAAGCTTGGCAGGCCCTTTCCATGAAAGTGATTCTCGCCAGTCTCTGCTTAGGCTACATCAACAGCAAACAAACCATAGAGATAGAACTTGAAACTGCTTTATTGTGTCAGTTTCAAAGAGCTAGCACAAACCGTGTTTGATTTAGAGTTCCAAATACATGTATCCCTATAGGAGAAAACAGAGTGAAACCTCAAAATGAAACCGGTTTCTGCCAAGGAACGGTTTAACCTAGAAGAACGAAATTTGGCGAGCCAAGTGGGCTTGGTGTACTGATCATTACCTGAAAGTATCATCAAGATTGGGTGAAAAAGTGTTTGCTGAGATTTCAGGCAACTCGTAGTTTTTTGGAAGCTTGGCAGGCCCTTTCCATGAAAGTGATTCTCGCCAGTCTCTGCTTAGGGCTACATCAACAGCAAACAAACCATAGAGATAGAACTTGAAACTGCTTTATTGTGTCAAGTTTCAAAGAGCTAGCACAAACCGTGTTTGATTTAGAGTTCCAAATACATGTATCCCTATAGGAGAAAACAGAGTGAAACCTCAAAATGAAACCGGTTACTGCCAACGAACCGTTTAAACTAGAAGAACGAAATTTGGCGAGCCAAGTGGGCTTGGTGTACTGATCATTACCTGAAAGTATCATCAAGATGGGGTGAAAAAGTGTTTGCTGAGATTTCAGGCAACTCGTAGTTTTTTGGAAGCTTGGCAGGCCCTTTCCATGAAAGTGATTCTCGCCAGTCTCTGCTTAGGGCTACATCAACAGCAAACAAACCATAGAGATAGAACTTGAAACTGCTTTATTGTGTCAAGTTTCAAAGAGCTAGCACAAACCGTGTTTGATTTAGAGTTCCAAATACATGTATCCCTATAGGAGAAAACAGAGTGAAACCTCAAAATGAAACTGGTGACTGCCAACGAACGGTTTAACCTAGAAGAACGAAATTTGGCGAGCCAAGTGGGCTTCGTGTACTGATCATTACCTGAAAGTATCATCAAGATTGGGTGAAAAAGTGTTTGCTGAGATTTCAGGCAACTCGTAGTTTTTTGGAAGCTTGGCAGGCCCGTTCCATGAAAGTGATTCTCGCCAGTCTCTGCTTAGGGCTACATCAACAGCAAACAAACCATAGAGATAGAACTTGAAACTGCTTTATTGTGTCAAGTTTCAAAGAGCTAGCACAAACCGTGTTTGATTTAGAGTTCCAAATACATGTATCCCTATAGGAGAAAACAGAGTGAAACCTCAAAATGAAACCAGTTACTGCCAACGAACGGTTTAACCTAGAAGAACAAAATTTGGCGAGCCAAGTGGGCTTGGTGTACTGATCATTACCTGAAAGTATCATCAAGATTGGGTGAAAAAGTGTTTGCTGAGATTTCAGGCAACTCGTAGTTTTTTGGAAGCTTGGCAGGCCCTTTCCATGAAAGTGATTCTCGCCAGTCTCTGCTTAGGGCTACATCAAAAGCAAACAAACCATAGAGATAGAACTTGAAACTGCTTTATTGTGTCAGTTTCAAAGAGCTAGCACAAACCGTGTTTGATTTAGAGTTCCAAATAAATGTATCCCTATAGGAGAAAACAGAGTGAAACCTCAAAATCAAACCGGTTACTGCCAACGAACGGTTTAACCTAGAAGAACGAAATTTGGCAAGCCAAGTGGGCTTGGTGTACTGATCATTACCTGAAAGTATCATGAAGATTGGGTGAAAAAGTGTTTGCTGAGATTTCAGGCAACTCGTAGTTTTTGGAAGCTTGGCAGGCCCTTTCCATGAAAGTGATTCTCGCCAGTCTCTGCTTAGGGCTACATCAACAGCAAACAAACCATACAGATAGAACTTGAAACTGCTTTATTGTGTCAAGTTTCAAAGAGCTAGCACAAACCGTGTTTGATTTAGAGTTCCAAATACATGTATTCCTATAGGAGAAAACAGAGTGAAACCTCAAAATGAAACCGGTTACTGCCAACGAACGGTTTAACCTAGAAGAACGAAATTTGGCAAGCCAAGTGGGCTTGGTGTACTGATCATTACCTGAAAGTATCAAGATGGGGTGAAAAAGTGTTTGCTGAGATTTCAGGCAACTCGTAGTTTTTTGGAAGCTTGGCAGGCCCTTTCCATGAAAGTGATTCTCGCCAGTCTCTGCTTAGGGCTACATCAACAGCAAACAAACCATAGAGATAGAACTTGAAACTGCTTTATTGTGTCAAGTTTCAAAGAGCTAGCACAAACCGTGTTTGATTTAGAGTTCCAAATACATGTATCCCTATAGGAGAAAACAGAGTGAAACCTCAAAATGAAACCGGTTACTGCCAACGAACGGTTTAACCTAGAAGAACGAAATTTGGCGAGCCATGTGGGCTTGGTGTACTGATCATTACCTGAAAGTATCATCAAGATTGGGTGAAAAAGTGTTTGCTGAGATTTCAGGCAACTCGTAGTTTTTTGGAAGCTTGGCAGGCCCTTTCCATGAAAGTGATTCTCGCCAGTCTCTGCTTAGGGCTACATCAACAGCAAACAAACCATAGAGATAGAACTTGAAACTGCTTTATTGTGTCAAGTTTCAAAGAGCTAGCACAAACCGTGTTTGATTTGAGAGTTCCAAATACATGTATCCCTATAAGAGAAAACAGAGTGAAACCTCAAAATGAAACCGGTTACTGCCAACGAACGGTTTTAACCTAGAAGAACGAAATTTGGCGAGCCAAGTGGGCTTGGTGTACTGATCATTACCTGAAAGTATCATCAAGATTGGGTGAAAAAGTGTTTGCTGAGATTTCAGGCAACTCGTAGTTTTTTGGAAGCTTGGCAGGCCCTTTCCATGAAAGTGATTCTCGCCAGTCTCTGCTTAGGCTACATCAACAGAAAACAAACCATAGAGACAGAACTTGAAACTGCTTTATTGTGTCAAGTTTCAAAGAGCTAGCACAAACCGTGTTTGATTTAGAGTTCCAAATACATGTATCCCTATAGGAGAAAACAGAGTGAAACCTCAAAATGAAACCGGTTACTGAAAACAAACGGTTTAACCTAGAAGAACGAAATTTGGCGAGCCAAGTGGGCTTGGTGTACTGATCATTACCTGAAAGTATCATCAAGATGGGGTGAAAAACTGTTTGCTTAGATTTCAGGCAACTCGTAGTTTTTTGGAAGCTTGGCAGGCCCTTTCCATGAAAGTGATTCTCGCCAGTCTCTCCTTAGGGCTACATCAACAGCAAACAAACCATAGAGATAGAACTTGAAACTGCTTTATTGTGTCAGTTTCAAAGAGCTAGCACAAACCGTGTTTGATTTAGAGTTCCAAATACATGTATCCCTATAAGAGAAAACAGAGTGAAACCTCAAAATGAAACCGGTTACTGCCAACAAACGGTTTAACCTAGAAGAACGAAATTTGGCAAGCCAAGTGGGCTTGGTGTACTGATCATTACCTGAAAGTATCATCAAGATTGGGTGAAAAAGTGTTTGCTGAGATTTCAGGCAACTCGTAGTTTTTTGGAAGCTTGGCAGGCCCTTTCCATGAAAGTGATTCTCGCCAGTCTCTGCTTAGGGCTACATCAACAGAAAACAAACCATAGAGATAGAACTTGAAACTGCTTTATTGTGTCAAGTTTCAAAGAGCTAGCACAAACCGTGTTTGATTTAGAGTTCCAAATACATGTATCCCTATAGGAGAAAACAGAGTGAAACCTCAAAATGAAACCGGTTACTGCCAACAAACGGTTTAACCTAGAAGAACGAAATTTGGCGAGCCAAGTGGGTTTGCTGTACTGATCATTACCTGAACGTATCATCAAGATGGGGTGAAAAAGTGTTTGCTTAGATTTCAGGCAACTCGTAGTTTTTTGGAAGCTTGGCAGGCCCTTTCCATGAAAGTGATTCTCGCCAGTCTCTGCTTAGGGCTACATCAACAGCAAACAAACCATAGAGATAGAACTTGAAACTGCTTTATTGTGTCAAGTTCAAAGAGCTAGCACAAACCGTGTTTGATTTAGAGTTCCAAATACATGTATCCCTATAGGAGAAAACAGAGTGAAACCTCAAAATGAAACCGGTTACTGCCAACGAATGGTTTAACCTAGAAGAACGAAATTTGGCGAGCCAAGTGGGCTTGGGGTACTACTGATCATTACCTGAAAGTATCATCAGATTGGGTGAAAAAGTGTTTGCTGAGATTTCAGGCAACTCGTAGTTTTTTGGAAGCTTGGCAGGCCCTTTCCATGAAAGTGATTCTCGCCAGTCTCTGCTTAGGGCTACATCAACAGCAAACAAACCATAGAGATAGAACTTGAAACTGCTTTATTGTGTCAAGTTTCAAAGAGCTAGCACAAACCGTGTTTGATTTAGAGTTCCAAATACATGTATCCCTATAGGAGAAAACAGAGTGAAACCTCAAAATGAAACCGGTTACTGCCAACGAACGGTTTAACCTAGAAGAACGAAATTTGGCGAGCCATGTGGGCTTGGTGTACTGATCATTACCTGAAAGTATCATCAAGATTGGGTGAAAAAGTGTTTGCTGAGATTTCAGGCAACTCGTAGTTTTTTGGAAGCTTGGCAGGCCCTTTCCATGAAAGTGATTCTCGCCAGTCTCTGCTTAGGGCTACATCAACAGCAAACAAACCATAGAGATAGAACTTGAAACTGCTTTATTGTGTCAAGTTTCAAAGAGCTAGCACAAACCGTGTTTGATTTAGAGTTCCAAATACAAGTATCCCTATAGGAGAAAACAGAGTGAAACCTCAAAATGAAACCGGTTACTGCCAACGAACGGTTTAACCTAGAAGAACGAAATTTGGCGAGCCAAGTGGGCTTGGTGTACTGATCATTACCTGAAAGTATCATCAAGATTGGGTGAAAAAGTGTTTGCTGAGATTTCAGGCAACTCGTAGTTTTTTGGAAGCTTGGCAGGCCCTTTCCATGAAAGTGATTCTCGCCAGTCTCTGCTTAGGGCTACATCAAAAGCAAACAAACCATAGAGATAGAACTTGAAACTGCTTTATTGTGTCAGTTTCAAAGAGCTAGCACAAACCGTGTTTGATTTAGAGTTCCAAATGCATGTATCCCTATAGGAGAAAACAGAGTGAAACCTCAAAATGAAACCTGTTACTGCCAACGAACGGTTTAACCTAGAAGAACGAAATTTGGCGAGCCAAGTGGGCTTGGTGTACTGATCATTACCTGAAAGTATCATCAAGATTGGGTGAAAAAGTGTTTGCTGAGATTTCAGGCAACTCGTAGTTTTTTGGAAGCTTGGCAGGCCCTTTCCATGAAAGTGATTCTCGCCAGTCTCTGCTTAGGGCTACATCAACAGCAAACAAACCATAGAGATAGAACTTGAAACTGCTTTATTGTGTGAAGTTTCAAAGAGCTAGCACAAACCGTGTTTGATTTAGAGTTCCAAATACATGTATTCCTATAGGAGAAAACAGAGTGAAACCTCAAAATGAAACCGGTTACTGCCAACGAACAGTTTAACCTAGAAGAACGAAATTTGGCAAGCCAAGTGGGCTTGGTGTACTGATCATTACCTGAAAGTATCAAGATGGGGTGAAAAAGTGTTTGCTGAGATTTCAGGCAACTCGTAGTTTTTTGGAAGCTTGGCAGGCCCTTTCCATGAAAGTGATTCTCGCCAGTCTCTGCTTAGGGCTACATCAACAGCAAACAAACCATAGAGATAGAACTTGAAACTGCTTTATTGTGTCAAGTTTCAAAGAGCTAGCACAAACCGTGTTTGATTTAGAGTTCCAAATACATGTATCCCTATAGGAGAAAACAGAGTGAAACCTCAAAATGAAACCAGTTACTGCCAACGAACGGTTTAACCTAGAAGAACAAAATTTGGCGAGCCAAGTGGGCTTGGTGTACTGATCATTACCTGAAAGTATCATCAAGATTGGGTGAAAAAGTGTTTGCTGAGATTTCAGGCAACTCGTAGTTTTTTGGAAGCTTGGCAGGCCCTTTCCATGAAAGTGATTCTCGCCAGTCTCTGCTTAGGGCTACATCAACAGCAAACAAACCATAGAGATAGAACTTGAAACTGCTTTATTGTGTCAAGTTTCAAAGAGCTAGCACAAACCGTGTTTGATTTAGAGTTCCAAATACATGTATCCCTATAAGAGAAAACAGAGTGAAACCTCAAAATGAAACCGGTTACTGCCAACGAACGGTTTAACCTAGAAGAACGAAATTTGGCGAGCCAAGTGGGCTTGGTGTACTGATCATTACCTGAAAGTATCATCAAGATTGGGTGAAAAAGTGTTTGCTGAGATTTCAGGCAACTCGTAGTTTTTTGGAAGCTTGGCAGGCCCTTTCCATGAAAGTGATTTTCGCCAGTCTCTGCTTAGGGCTACATCAACAGAAAACAAACCATAGAGACAGAACTTGAAACTGCTTTATTGTGTCAAGTTTCAAAGAGCTAGCACAAACCGTGTTTGATTTAGAGTACCAAATACATGTATCCCTATAGGAGAAAACAGAGTGAAACCTCAAAATGAAACCGGTTACTGAAAACAAACGGTTTAACCTAGAAGAACGAAATTTGGCGAGCCAAGTGGGCTTGGTGTACTGATCATTACCTGAAAGTATCATCAAGATGGGGTGAAAAAGTGTTTGCTTAGATTTCAGGCAACTCGTAGTTTTTTGGAAGCTTGGCAGGCCCTTTCCATGAAAGTGATTCTCGCCAGTCTCTGCTTAGGGCTACATCAACAGCAAACAAACCATAGAGATAAAACTTGAAACTGCTTTATTGTGTCAAGTTTCAAAGAGCTAGCACAAAACCGTGTTTGATTTAGAGTTCCAAATACATGTATTCCTATAGGAGAAAACAGAGTGAAACCTCAAAATGAAACCGGTTACTGCCAACGAACGGTTTAACCTAGAAGAACGAAATTTGGCGAGCCAAGTGGGCTTGGTGTACTGATCATTACCTGAAAGTATCATCAAGATTGGGTGACAAAGTGTTTGCTGAGATTTCAGGCAACTCGTAGTTTTTTGGAAGCTTGGCAGGCCCTTTCCATGAAAGTGATTCTCGCCAGTCTCTGCTTAGGGCTACATCAACAGCAAACAAACCATAGAGATAGAACTTGAAACTGCTTTATTGTGTCAGTTTCAAAGAGCTAGCACAAACCGTGTTTGATTTAGAGTTCCAAATACATGTATCCCTATAAGAGAAAACAGAGTGAAACCTCAAAATGAAACCGGTTACTGCCAACAAACGGTTTAACCTAGAAGAACGAAATTTGGCGAGCCAAGTGGGCTTGGTGTACTGATCATTACCTGAAAGTATCATCAAGATTGGGTGAAAAAGTGTTTGCTGAGATTTCAGGCAACTCGTAGTTTTTTGGAAGCTTGGCAGGCCCTTTCCATGAAAGTGATTCTCGCCAGTCTCTGCTTAGGGCTACATCAACAGAAAACAAACCATAGAGATAGAACTTGAAACTGCTTTATTGTGTCAAGTTTCAAAGAGCTAGCACAAACCGTGTTTGATTTAGAGTTCCAAATACATGTATCCCTATAGGAGAAAACAGAGTGAAACCTCAAAATGAAACCGGTTACTGCCAACAAACGGTTTAACCTAGAAGAACGAAATTTGGCGAGCCAAGTGGGCTTGCTGTACTGATCATTACCTGAACGTATCATCAAGATGGGGTGAAAAAGTGTTTGCTTAGATTTCAGGCAACTCGTAGTTTTTTGGAAGCTTGGCAGGCCCTTTCCATGAAAGTGATTCTCGCCAGTCTCTGCTTAGGGCTACATCAACAGCAAACAAACCATAGAGATAGAACTTGAAACTGCTTTATTGTGTCAAGTTTCAAAGAGCTAGCACAAACCGTGTTTGATTTAGAGTTCCAAATACATGCATCCCTATAGGAGAAAACAGAGTGAAACCTCAAAATGAAACCGGTTACTGCCAACGAATGGTTTAACCTAGAAGAACGAAATTTGGCGAGCCAAGTGGGCTTGGGGTACTACTGATCATTACCTGAAAGTATCATCAAGATTGGGTGAAAAAGTGTTTGCTGAGATTTCAGGCAACTCGTAGTTTTTTGGAAGCTTGGCAGGCCCTTTCCATGAAAGTGATTCTCGCCAGTCTCTGCTTAGGGCTACATCAACAGCAAACAAACCATAGAGATAGAACTTGAAACTGCTTTATTGTGTCAAGTTTCAAAGAGCTAGCACAAACCGTGTTTGATTTAGAGTTCCAAATACATGTATCCCTATAGGAGAAAACAGAGTGAAACCTCAAAATGAAACCGGTTACTGCCAACAAACGGTTTAACCTAGAAGAACGAAATTTGGCGAGCCAAGTGGGCTTGCTGTACTGATCATTACCTGAACGTATCATCAAGATGGGGTGAAAAAGTGTTTGCTTAGATTTCAGGCAACTCGTAGTTTTTTGGAAGCTTGGCAGGCCCTTTCCATGAAAGTGATTCTCGCCAGTCTCTGCTTAGGGCTACATCAACAGCAAACAAACCATAGAGATAGAACTTGAAACTGCTTTATTGTGTCAAGTTTCAAAGAGCTAGCACAAACCGTGTTTGATTTAGAGTTCCAAATACATGCATCCCTATAGGAGAAAACAGAGTGAAACCTCAAAATGAAACCGGTTACTGCCAACGAATGGTTTAACCTAGAAGAACGAAATTTGGCGAGCCAAGTGGGCTTGGGGTACTACTGATCATTACCTGAAAGTATCATCAAGATTGGGTGAAAAAGTGTTTGCTGAGATTTCAGGCAACTCGTAGTTTTTTGAAGCTTGGCAGGCCCTTTCCATGAAAGTGATTCTCGCCAGTCTCTGCTTAGGGCTACATCAACAGCAAACAAACCATAGAGATAGAACTTGAAACTACTTTATTGTGTCAAGTTTCAAAGAGCTAGCACAAACCGTGTTTGATTTAGAGTTCCAAATACATGTATCCCTATAGGAGAAAACAGAGTGAAACCTCAAAATGAAACCGGTTACTGCCAACGAACGGTTTAACCTAGAAGAACGAAATTTGGCGAGCCAAGAGGGCTTGGTGTACTGATCATTACCTGAAAGTATCATCAAGATTGGGTGAAAAAGTGTTTGCTGAGATTTCAGGCAACTCGTAGTTTTTTGGAAGCTTGGCAGGCCCTTTCCATGAAAGTGATTCTCGCCAGTCTCTGCTTAGGGCTACATCAACAGCAAACAAACCATAGAGATAGAACTTGAAACTGCTTTATTGTGTCAAGTTTCAAAGAGCTAGCACAAACCTTGTTTGATTTAGAGTTCCAAATACATGTATCCCTATAGGAGAAAACAGAGTGAAACCTCAAAATGAAACCGGTTACTGCCAACGAACGGTTTAACCTAGAAGAACGAAATTTGGCAAGCCAAGTGGGCTTGGTGTACTGATCATTACCTGAAAGTATCATCAAGATGGGGTGAAAAAGTGTTTGCTTAGATTTCAGGCAACTCGTAGTTTTTTGGAAGCTTGGCAGGCCCTTTCCAGGAAAGTGATTCTCGCCAGTCTCTGCTTAGGGCTACATCAACAGCAAACAAACCATAGAGATAAAACTTGAAACTGCTTTATTGTGTCAAGTTTTAAAGAGCTAGCACAAACTGTGTTTGATTTAGAGTTCCAAATACATGTATTCCTATAGGAGAAAACAGAGTGAAACCTCAAAATGAAACCGGTTACTGCCAACGAACGGTTTAACCTAGAAGAACGAAATTTGGCGAGCCAAGTGGGCTTGGTGTACTGATCATTACCTGAAAGTATCATCAAGATTGGGTGACAAAGTGCTTGCTGAGATTTCAGGCAACTCGTAGTTTTTTGGAAGCTTGGCAGGCCCTTTCCATGAAAGTGATTCTCGCCAGTCTCTGCTTAGGGCTACATCAACAGAAAACAAACCATAGAGATAGAACTTGAAACTGCTTTATTGTGTCAAGTTTCAAAGAGCTAGCACAAACCGTGTTTGATTTAGAGTTCCAAATACATGTATCCCTATAGGAGAAAACAGAGTGAAACCTCAAAATGAAACCGGTTACTGCCAACAAACGGTTTAACCTAGAAGAACGAAATTTGGCGAGCCAAGTGGGCTTGCTGTACTGATCATTACCTGAACGTATCATCAAGATGGGGTGAAAAAGTGTTTGCTTAGATTTCAGGCAACTCGTAGTTTTTTGGAAGCTTGGCAGGCCCTTTCATGAAAGTGATTCTCGCCAGTCTCTGCTTAGGGCTACATCAACAGCAAACAAACCATAGAGATAGAACTTGAAACTGCTTTATTGTGTCAAGTTTCAAAGAGCTAGCACAAACCGTGTTTGATTTAGAGTTCCAAATACATGCATCCTATAGGAGAAAACAGAGTGAAACCTCAAAATGAAACCGGTTACTGCCAACGAATGGTTTAACCTAGAAGAACGAATTTGGCGAGCCAAGTGGGCTTGGGGTACTACTGATCATTACCTGAAAGTATCATCAAGATTGGGTGAAAAAGTGTTTGCTGAGATTTCAGGCAACTCGTAGTTTTTTGGAAGCTTGGCAGGCCCTTTCCATGAAAGTGATTCTCGCCAGTCTCTGCTTAGGGCTACATCAACAGCAAACAAACCATAGAGATAGAACTTGAAACTGCTTTATTGTGTCAAGTTTCAAAGAGCTAGCACAAACCGTGTTTGATTTAGAGTTCCAAATACATGTATCCCTATAGGAGAAAACAGAGTGAAACCTCAAAATGAAACCGGTTACTGCCAACGAACGGTTTAACCTAGAAGAACGAAATTTGGCGAGCCAAGTGGGCTTGGTGTACTGATCATTACCTGAAAGTATCATCAAGATTGGGTGAAAAAGTGTTTGCTTAGATTTCAGGCAACTCGTAGTTTTTTGGAAGCTTGGCAGGCCCTTTCCAGGAAAGTGATTCTCGCCAGTCTCTGCTTAGGGCTACATCAACAGCAAACAAACCATAGAGATAAAACTTGAAACTGCTTTATTGTGTCAAGTTTCAAAGAGCTAGCACAAACCGTGTTTGATTTAGAGTTCCAAATACATGTATTCCTATAGGAGAAAACAGAGTGAAACCTCAAAATGAAACCGGTTACTGCCAACGAACGGTTTAACCTAGAAGAACGAAATTTGGCGAGCCAAGTGGGCTTGGTGTACTGATCATTACCTGAAAGTATCATCAAGATTGGGTGACAAAGTGCTTGCTGAGATTTCAGGCAACTCGTAGTTTTTTGGAAGCTTGGCAGGCCCTTTCCATGAAAGTGATTCTCGCCAGTCTCTGCTTAGGGCTACATCAACAGCAAACAAACCATAGAGATAGAACTTGAAACTGCTTTATTGTGTCAAGTTTCAAAGAGCTAGCACAAACCGTGTTTGATTTAGAGTTCCAAATACATGTATCCCTATAAGAGAAAACAGAGTGAAACCTCAAAATGAAACCGGTTACTGCCAACAAACGGTTTAACCTAGAAGAACGAAATTTGGCGAGCCAAGTGGGCTTGGTGTACTGATCATTACCTGAAAGTATCATCAAGATTGGGTGAAAAAGTGTTTGCTGAGATTTCAGGCAACTCGTAGTTTTTTGGAAGCTTGGCAGGCCCTTTCCATGAAAGTGATTCTCGCCAGTCTCTGCTTAGGGCTACATCAACAGAAAACAAACCATAGAGATAGAACTTGAAACTGCTTTATTGTGTCAAGTTTCAAAGAGCTAGCACAAACCGTGTTTGATTTAGAGTTCCAAATACATGTATCCCTATAGGAGAAAACAGAGTGAAACCTCAAAATGAAACCGGTTACTGCCAACAAACGGTTTAACCTAGAAGAACGAAATTTGGCGAGCCAAGTGGGCTTGCTGTACTGATCATTACCTGAACGTATCATCAAGATGGGGTGAAAAAGTGTTTGCTTAGATTTCAGGCAACTCGTAGTTTTTTGGAAGCTTGGCAGGCCCTTTCCATGAAAGTGATTCTCGCCAGTCTCTGCTTAGGGCTACATCAACAGCAAACAAACCATAGAGATAGAACTTGAAACTGCTTTATTGTGTCAAGTTTCAAAGAGCTAGCACAAACCGTGTTTGATTTAGAGTTCCAAATACATGCATCCCTATAGGAGAAAACAGAGTGAAACCTCAAAATGAAACCGGTTACTGCCAACGAATGGTTTAACCTAGAAGAACGAAATTTGGCGAGCCAAGTGGGCTTGGGGTACTACTGATCATTACCTGAAAGTATCATCAAGATTGGGTGAAAAAGTGTTTGCTGAGATTTCAGGCAACTCGTAGTTTTTTGGAAGCTTGGCAGGCCCTTTCCATGAAAGTGATTCTCGCCAGTCTCTGCTTAGGGCTACATCAACAGCAAACAAACCATAGAGATAGAACTTGAAACTGCTTTATTGTGTCAAGTTTCAAAGAGCTAGCACAAACCGTGTTTGATTTAGAGTTCCAAATACATGTATCCCTATAGGAGAAAACAGAGTGAAACCTCAAAATGAAACCGGTTACTGCCAACGAACGGTTTAACCTAGAAGAACGAAATTTGGTGAGCCAAGAGGGCTTGGTGTACTGATCATTACCTGAAAGGATCATCAAGATTGGGTGAAAAAGTGTTTGCTGAGATTTCAGGCAACTCGTAGTTTTTTGGAAGCTTGGCAGGCCCTTTCCATGAAAGTGATTCTCGCCAGTCTCTGCTTAGGGCTACATCAACAGCAAACAAACCATAGAGATAGAACTTGAAACTGCTTTATTGTGTCAAGTTTCAAAGAGCTAGCACAAACCTTGTTTGATTTAGAGTTCCAAATACATGTATCCCTATAGGAGAAAACAGAGTGAAACCTCAAAATGAAACCGGTTACTGCCAACGAACGGTTTAACCTAGAAGAACGAAATTTGGCAAGCCAAGTGGGCTTGGTGTACTGATCATTACCTGAAAGTATCATCAAGATGGGGTGAAAAAGTGTTTGCTTAGATTTCAGGCAACTCGTAGTTTTTTGGAAGCTTGGCAGGCCCTTTCCAGGAAAGTGATTCTCGCCAGTCTCTGCTTAGGGCTACATCAACAGCAAACAAACCATAGAGATAAAACTTGAAACTGCTTTATTGTGTCAAGTTTCAAAGAGCTAGCACAAACCGTGTTTGATTTAGAGTTCCAAATACATGTATTCCTATAGGAGAAAACAGAGTGAAACCTCAAAATGAAACCGGTTACTGCCAACGAACGGTTTAACCTAGAAGAACGAAATTTGGCGAGCCAAGTGGGCTTGGTGTACTGATCATTACCTGAAAGTATCATCAAGATTGGGTGACAAAGTGCTTGCTGAGATTTCAGGCAACTCGTAGTTTTTTGGAAGCTTGGCAGGCCCTTTCCATGAAAGTGATTCTCGCCAGTCTCTGCTTAGGGCTACATCAACAGCAAACAAACCATAGAGATAGAACTTGAAACTGCTTTATTGTGTCAAGTTTCAAAGAGCTAGCACAAACCGTGTTTGATTTAGAGTTCCAAATACATGCATCCCTATAGGAGAAAACAGAGTGAAACCTCAAAATGAAACCGGTTACTGCCAACGAATGGTTTAACCTAGAAGAACGAAATTTGGCGAGCCAAGTGGGCTTGGGGTACTACTGATCATTACCTGAAAGTATCATCAAGATTGGGTGAAAAAGTGTTTGCTGAGATTTCAGGCAACTCGTAGTTTTTTGGAAGCTTGGCAGGCCCTTTCCATGAAAGTGATTCTCGCCAGTCTCTGCTTAGGGCTACATCAACAGCAAACAAACCATAGAGATAGAACTTGAAACTGCTTTATTGTGTCAAGTTTCAAAGAGCTAGCACAAACCGTGTTTGATTTAGAGTTCCAAATACATGTATCCCTATAGGAGAAAACAGAGTGAAACCTCAAAATGAAACCGGTTACTGCCAACGAACGGTTTAACCTAGAAGAACGAAATTTGGCGAGCCAAGAGGGCTTGGTGTACTGATCATTACCTGAAAGTATCATCAAGATTGGGTGAAAAAGTGTTTGCTGAGATTTCAGGCAACTCGTAGTTTTTTGGAAGCTTGGCAGGCCCTTTCCATGAAAGTGATTCTCGCCAGTCTCTGCTTAGGGCTACATCAACAGCAAACAAACCATAGAGATAGAACTTGAAACTGCTTTATTGTGTCAAGTTTCAAAGAGCTAGCACAAACCTTGTTTGATTTAGAGTTCCAAATACATGTATCCCTATAGGAGAAAACAGAGTGAAACCTCAAAATGAAACCGGTTACTGCCAACGAACGGTTTAACCTAGAAGAACGAAATTTGGCAAGCCAAGTGGGCTTGGTGTACTGATCATTACCTGAAAGTATCATCAAGATGGGGTGAAAAAGTGTTTGCTTAGATTTCAGGCAACTCGTAGTTTTTTGGAAGCTTGGCAGGCCCTTTCCAGGAAAGTGATTCTCGCCAGTCTCTGCTTAGGGCTACATCAACAGCAAACAAACCATAGAGATAAAACTTGAAACTGCTTTATTGTGTCAAGTTTCAAAGAGCTAGCACAAACTGTGTTTGATTTAGAGTTCCAAATACATGTATTCCTATAGGAGAAAACAGAGTGAAACCTCAAAAATGAAACCGGTTACTGCCAACGAACGGTTTAACCTAGAAGAACGAAATTTGGCGAGCCAAGTGGGCTTGGTGTACTGATCATTACCTGAAAGTATCATCAAGATTGGGTGACAAAGTGCTTGCTGAGATTTCAGGCAACTCGTAGTTTTTTGGAAGCTTGGCAGGCCCTTTCCATGAAAGTGATTCTCGCCAGTCTCTGCTTAGGGCTACATCAACAGAAAACAAACCATAGAGATAGAACTTGAAACTGCTTTATTGTGTCAAGTTTCAAAGAGCTAGCACAAACCGTGTTTGATTTAGAGTTCCAAATACATGTATCCCTATAGGAGAAAACAGAGTGAAACCTCAAAATGAAACCGGTTACTGCCAACAAACGGTTTAACCTAGAAGAACGAAATTTGGCGAGCCAAGTGGGCTTGGTGTACTGATCATTACCTGAAAGTATCATCAAGATTGGGTGAAAAAGCGTTTGCTGAGATTTCAGGCAACTCGTAGTTTTTTGGAAGCTTGGCAGGCCCTTTCCATGAAAGTGATTCTCGCCAGTCTCTGCTTAGGGCTACATCAACAGCAAACAAACCATAGAGATAGAACGTGAAACTGCTTTATTGTGTCAAGTTTCATAGAGCTAGCACAAACCGTGTTTGATTTAGAGTTCCA
>NW_027523540.1:0-45733 GCF_052094955.1 Ictidomys tridecemlineatus
AAAGGACTGTTGCAGAGCAGAGGTTGGAGTCTGAGGTGCAGAAGGACTGTTTCAGAGAGCAAAGTTTGGAGACTGGGGTGCAGAAGGACTGATACAGAGAGCAGAGTTTGGAGACTGAGGTGCAGAAGGAAAGTTACAGAGACCAGAGCTTGGAGACTGGGGTGCAGAAGGACTGGTACCGAAAGCACAGATGGGAGACTGGGGTCAAAAAGGACTGTTACAGAGAGCAGAGGTTTGAGACTGCAGTACAGAAGGACTGTTATAGAGAGCAGATTTTGAAGACCGTGGTACAGAAGAGCCTTTGCAGAAAACAGAAGTTGGAAACTGGGGTGCATTATGACTGTTGCTGAGAGCAGAGGTTGGAGACTGATGTGCAGAAGGATTGTTACAGACAGTAGAGTTTGGAGACTTGGGTGCAGAAGGATCTTTCAGAGAGCTGAGGTTGGGGACTGGGGTACAGAAGCACTGTTGCAGAGAGCAGAGTACGGAGACTTGGGTGCAGAAGGATCACTGCAGAGAGAAGAGGTTGGAGTCTGTGGAAGTTGGAGACTGAGGTGAAGAAGGACTGTTACAGAGAGCAGATTTCGGAGTCTGGGGTGCAAGACTGATACAGAAATCAGATGTTGGAGCCTGGTGTGCAGAATGATTGTTGCAGACAGCAGAGGTTGGAGAGTGGGTTTCAGAAGGACTGTTGCAGAGAGCAGAATTTGGAGCCTTAGGTGCAGAAGGACTGTTACAGAGAGCAGAGGTTGGGGACTGGGATGCAGAAGGACTGTTTCAGAGAACAGAGGCTTACGACTGGGGTGCAGAAAGATTGTGGAAGAGAGCAGAGTTTTCAGACTGAGGTGCAGAAAGACAAATGCAGAGAGCAGATGTTGGAGACTGGGGTGCAGAAGGGCTGTTGCATAGAGCAGAGGTTAGAGACTTGTGTACAGAAGGACTCTTTCAGAGAGGAGATGATTGAGACTGGGGTGCAGAATGCCTGTTACAGAGAGCAGAGTTCGGAGAAGGCATGCAGAAGGACTGTTACAGAGAGCAGATTTTGGAGATTGGTTTGAAAAAGTATCTTACACAGAGTAGAGGTTGGAGACTGAGATGCAGAAGGACTGTTACAGAGAGCAAACGTTGGATACTGAGGTGCAGAAGGACTATTGCAGAGAGCAGAAATTGAAGACTGAGGTGCAGAAGGACTGTTACAGAGAGCAGAGGTTAGAACCTGAAGTGCAGAAGGACTGATACAGAAAGCAGAGTTTGGAGACTGGGGTTCAGAAGGACCATTACAGGGAGCAGAGGTTGGGGATTGCGGTGCAGAAGAAATGTTACAGAGAGCAGAGGTGAGAGACTGGGGTGCAGAAGGACTGTTGCATAGAACAGAGTTTGGCGACTGAGGTGCAGAACGGCTGCTACAGGGAGAAGAGTTTGGAGACTAAAATGCAGAAGGACTGTTGCAAAGTACAGAGTGTGGAAACTGGGGTACAGAAGGACCGCTGCACAGAGCAGATGTTGGAGATTTGGATGCAGAAGGTCTGTTAAAGAGAGAAAAGTTTGGAGACTGGGGTGCATAAGGACTGTTACAGGAAGCAGAGTTTGGAGACTGGGTAGTAGAAGCATCTTACAGAGAGCAGAGGTTGGAGAATGACGTGCAGAAGGAGTGTTACAGAGAGCATGGTTGGAGACTGGGGTTCAGAAGAACTGTTACAGAGAGTAGAGTTTAGAGACTTGGGTGCAGAAGGATCTTTCAGAGAGCTGAGGTTGGGGACTGGGTTACAGAAGCACTGTTGCCGAGAGTAGTGTTTGGAGACTTGGGTGCAGAAGGATCATTGCAGAGAGAAGAGGTTGGAGTCTGTGGTTTAGAAGGATTGTTGCAGAGAGCAGAGTTTGGAGACTGAGGTGCAGAAGGACTGTTACAGAGAGCAGATTTTGGAGACTGGGGTGCAAGACTGATACAGAAATCAGATGTTGGAGCCTGGGGTGCAGAATGATTGTTGCAGACAGCAGAGGTTGGAGACTGGGTTTCAGAAGGACTGTTGCAGAAAGCAGAATTTGGAGACTTAGGTGCAGAAGAATTGTTACAGAGAGCAGAGGTTGAAGACTGAGATGCAGAAGGACTGTTGCAGAGAACAGAGTTTGAAGACTGGGGTGCAGAAGGATCGTGGAAGAGAGCAGAGTTTTCAGACTAAGGTGCAGAAGGACAAATGCAGAGAGCAGATTTTGGAGACTGGGGTGCAAGACTGATACATAAATCAGATGTTGGAGACTGGGGTGCAGAATGATTGCTGCAGAGAGAAGAGTTTGAAGTCTGTGGTTTAGAAGGATCGTTGCACGAAGTAGAGGTTGGAGACTGGGTTGCAGAATGACTGTTGCAGAGAGCAGAATTATGAGACTTAGGTGAAGAAGGTTTGTTAAAGAGAGAAAAGGTTGGAGACTGGGGTGCATAATGACTGTTACAGGAAGCAGAGTTTGGAGACTGGGTAGTAGAAGGATCTTACAGAGAGCAGATGTTGGAGAATGATGTGTAGAAGGAGTGTTCCATAGAACAGAGTTTGGAGACTGGGGTGCAGAAGGATCGTTGCAGAGAGCAGAGTCTTCAGACTGAGGTGCAGAAGGACTATTGCAGACAGCTGATGTTGGAGACTTGGGTTCAGAAAGACTGTTGCAGAGAAGAGAGGTTGGACACTTGGGTGCAGAAGGATCGTACCAGAGAGCAGAGGTTGTAGACTCGGGTGCAGAAGGCTTGTTACAGAGAGTATAATTTGGAGAATGGGTGCAGTAGGACTGTTACAGAGAGAAGAGTTCGGGGATTGGGTTGCAGAAGGATCTTACAGACAGCAGATATTGGAAATTGAGGTGCAAAACGACTGTTACAGATAGTAGAGGTTGGAGACTGAGGTGCAGAAAGACCAATGCAGAGAGCAGAGTTTGGAGACTAAGGTGCAGAAGGACTGTTGAAGAGCAGAGGGTGGAGACTTGGATGTAGAAGGACTGTTGCAGAGAGCAGAGGTTGTAGATTAGGGTGCACTACGTCTGTTGAAATGAGCAGAATTTCAAGACTGAAGTTCATAAGTGCTGTTACAGAGAGCCGAGGTTGGAGTCTTGAGTGCAGAAGGACTGATACAGAAAGCAGAGTTTGGAGTCTGGGGTGCAAGAGGACAGTTACAGAGAGCAAAGGTTGGAGACTGCAGTACAGAAGGACTGTTACACAGAGTAGAGGTTGGAGAGTGGGGGGCAGAAGGACAGTTACAGAGAGCAGAGGTTGAAGACTGGGGTGAAGAATAAATGTTGCAGAGAGCATAGTTTGGAGACTGGGGTGCACAAGGACTTTTGCAGGTAGCAGAAGTTGGAGCCTGAGGTGCAGAAGGACAGTTGCAGAGAGCAGAGTATGGAGAATGCGGTACAGAAAGACTGTTACAGAGAGTAGAGGTTGGAGCCTGGGGTGCAGAAGGAATGTCACAGAGAGTAGAGTTTGGAAACTGGGTTGCAGAAGAATCCTATAGAGACCAGAGCTTGTAGACAGTGGTGCAGAAGGACTGATGCAGAGAGCAGACGTTGGAGACTGGGGTGCAGAAGGATCATTGTAGAGATTAGAGGTTTGAGACTTGGGTGTAGAAGGACTGTTGCAGAGAGCAGAGGTATGAGACTGGGGTGCAGAAGGACTGTTGAAGAGAGCAGAGGTTGGAGACTGAGGTGCAGAAGAACTGTTACAGAGAGCAGAGGTTGGATACTGGGGTGCAGAAGAACTGATACAGAAAGCAGAGTGTGGAGACTGGGGTGTAGAAGAATCCTATAGAGACCAGAGCTTGTAGACTGTGGTGCAGAAGGACTGATGCAGAGAGCAGACGTTGGAGACTGGCGTGCAGAAGGATCATTGCAGAGATTAGAGGTTAGAAACTTCGGTGTAGAAGGACTGTTGCAGAGAGCAGAGATCTGAGACTGGGGTGCAGAAGGACTGTTAACGAGAGCAGAGGTTGGAGACTGAGGTGCAGAAGAACTTTTACAGAGAGCACAGGTTGGAAACTGGGGTGCAGAAGAACTGATACAGAAAGCACAGTGTGAAGACTGGGGTGTAGAACTTTTTAAAGAGCAGAGGTTGGAGACTGGGGTGGGGAAGGAATGTTGTTGAGAGCAGATGTTGGAGACTGAGGTGCAGAAAGACTGTTACAGAGAGCAGAGGTTGAAGCCTGTGTGCAGAAGGACTGATACAGAAAGCAGAGTTTGGAGACTGGGTTGCAGAAGGACCGGTACAGTGAGAAGATTTTGGAAAGTGCAGTACAGAATGTCTGTTACAGAGAGTAGATTTGGAGACTAGGGTTGAGAAGGACTGTTGAAGAGATCACATGTTGGAGACTTGGGTGCAGAAGGACTGTTGCAGAGAGGAGGTTGGAAACTGGAGTGCAGAAGAAATATTTGCAAGGAGGAGAGGTTCAAGATTGGGGTGCAGAGACTGTTGCAGAGAGCAGATGTTGGAGACTGGGGTGAAAAAAGACTTTTGCAGAGAGAAGAATTTGGAGACTGAGGTGCAGAAGGACTGTAACAAAGAGCAGAGGATAGAGACTTGAGTGAAGAAGGACTGATACAGAAAGTAGAGGTTGGAGACTGTGGTGCAGAAGTACCGTTACAGAGAGTAGAGGTTGGAGACTGGGGTGCAGAATAACTGTTGTAGAGAACAGAGGTTGGAGACTGGAGAGCAGAAGGACCATTGCAGAAAGCAGATTTTGGAGACTGGGTTTCAAAGGATCTTATAGAGACCAGAGGTTGGAGTCTGAGGTGCAGAAGAATGTTACAGAGAGCAATGTTTGGATTCTGGGTTTCAGAAAAACTGATACAGAAAGCAGAGTTTGGAGACTGGGGTGCAGAAGAACCATTACAGAGAGCAGAGTTTTTAGACTGCAGTACAGAAAGTCTGTTGCAGAGAGAAGATTTTGGAGACTGGGTTTCAGAAGGAGTGTTGCAGAGAGCAAGGTTGAAGATTGGGGTGCAGAAGGGCTATTGCAGAGAGAAGAGGTTGCAGAGTGAGGTGCAGAAGGACGGTAAATGAGAGCAGAGTTTGAAGACTTTAGTGCAGAAGGACTGATACAGAAAGGTGAGGTTGGAGACTGGGTTGAAGAAGGACGCTTACAGAGAACAAAGGTTGAAGACTGTGGTACAGAAGAACTGTTTTGGAGAACTGAGTTTGGAGACTGGGGTGCAGAAGGACCGTTGCACATTGCAGAGGTTGGAGATTTGGGTGTAGAAAGGCCTGTTAAAGAGAGAAAAGTTTGGAGACTCGGGTGCACAAGGACTGTTACAGTGAGCGGAGTTTGGAGACTGGGTAGTAGAAGGATCTTACAGAGAGCAGAGGTTTGAGACTGACGTTCAGAAGGAGTGTTACATAGAACAGAGTATGGAGACTGGGGTGCAGAAGGATCGTTGCAGAGAGCAAATTATTCAGACTGAGGTACAGAAGGACTATTGCATACAGCTGATGATCGAGACTGGGGTGCAGAAAGACTGTTGCAGAGAGAAGAGGTTGGAGTCTTGGGTGCAGAATGATCATTCCAGAGAGGAGAGATTGTAGACTGGGGTGCAGAACGCCTGTTACAGATTGCAGAATTTGAAAAAGGGGTGCAGTAGGACTGTTACAGAGAGCAGTGTTTGGGGATTGGGTTGCAGAAGGATCTTACAGACAACAGAGTTTGGAGACTGAGGTGCAGAAGGACTGTTACAGAGAGTAGAGTTTGGAGACTGAGGTGCAGAAAGACCAATGCAGAGAGCAGAGTTTGGAGAGAGAGGTACAGAAAGACTGTATAAGTGCAGAGGTTGGAGACTTGGGTGTAGAAGGACTGTTGCAGAGAGCAGAGGTTGTAGATTGGGGTGCAGAAGGACTGTTGCAGAGAGCTGAATTTAAAGACTAAGGTTCGTAAGGACTGTTACAGAGAGCAGAGTTTGGAGACTTGGGTGAAGAAATACTGATACAGAAAGCAGAGTTTGGAGTCTAAGGTGCAAGAGGACATTACAGAGAGCAAAGTTTGGAGACTGCAGTACTGCCGAAGTCTGGCTTGGCACAAATCAGGAGCCACTTGTCAAAAAGAAACCAACTTTATTTTAGAACTACAAACGCCAAACAAAACAGCTCCAGGGAAAAACCCTCAGAGCCCAACTGCCACCACCGGCTTCCACAAGCCTCTCTCCCCCACACCAGCCTTTCAACCTCCCACAATCCTCCTCCTCTTGAGGCTGATTGGCTGGGTTGCGTGGGCAGAGCCAAAGAAGTCACCCAATGAGCAGCTCCGTGGAGGAGCCAATCAGCTAGATGTTGCTGGGGCAGCTGTGAGCCAATCATCAGCTGGCAGTCTGAAGGGCAGGGAAACAGCCCAATGAACATCACCGCAGAGGAGCCAATCAGCTAGATGTTGCTGGGGCAGTCTGAAGCTTGCTGGCAGCTGGAAGTTTGCTGGGGCCCCTTTGGCTGTGGGATGTTGACAGCCATTAATGTCTCTGGCATCTAAAACCTGTTTTACTGCAGCTGCCACAATTTGCCCTTGTTCATTAATGTCTCTGGCATCTAAAGCTTGTTTTACTGCAGCTGCCACAATTTGCCCTTGTTCATTAATGTCTCTACATAATTTAATATATGTGTTTAAATCTTCCTGTTTCCATGGTCTAATGATATCTCTACACCAACGATTCGCTTGGTCATAAGCCAGTTGTTTTATAAATGGCATTGCTTGTTCTGTATTCCCAAAAACTCTGGTAGCTGTTTGAATAAGCCTATCTACAAATTCAGCGTAAGGTTCATTAGCTCCTTGTATTATCTTAGATAATTGACCTTGTAAACCTCCATGTTCTTGTAAAGTCTTCCATGCCCTAACTGCATCTACAGCAATTTGTAAATATACACCAGGATCATATGCAAGTTGTTGCTGCCGATCCTCATTAGGTCCCTTTCCTAACAACATATCTAGATTTCTCTGAGGATAACCAGCTGCTGCATTTCGACTAGACGTCTCTTTGCAAAATTCCTCATTGGCAACCTTCCATAACAGGTATTGTCCTCCATTTAGCACAGCTTTACACAAACTAGCCCAATCTGCTGGCGTCATGCTTAAGTTGGTAATGGATTCGACCAAGCTTACAGTGAAGGGTGCTTGAGGACCATAGGTTGCTACAGCCTCTTTTAGCTCCTTCACTGATTTGAAATTTAAACCCTGGTAAGTTCGCTGCCCTCCTACCTCAAATACAGGGCATACTTGAGATCCTGTCTCAGGATCCCAACTATCAACTGCGGGGGTTGGGAGTCTCTTAGCATATGGAGGTGGTGCTGTTGATTGGACACTTATGCCCTCTGGTGATAGAGTGCTGGTTAGTAGCAGTCTCTAGTAGAGGTGGCGCTGTTGGTTGAACACTTACGCCTCTGGTGATAGAATGCTGTTAGTAGCAGTCTCCTGTAGAGGTGGTGCTGTTGGTTGGACACTTACGCTCTCTAATAAAAGGGTCTTATTAGCAGTCACCTGTTTTAACTTTTCCCTGATAGATTTTTCTGCTCTAAACTTCCTTCCTCTGTCTCACTATCTCGAAAGACCTTCTCTTTTACTTGAATCTTTTCCTCTTTCTGACTAACTTGAGAGACTTCCTCTTCTACTTGAATCAATATGTCTTCTTCTTCCTCTACCTCTGTCTGAACTGAAGGCTTGGACTAAGCAAATCAGATATGTACGTCCACAATGTCAATGTGCCAACTGGCAGAGTCCCTGGGCTGTTCTTTTCTATTCTTTTTAAATCTTCACCATGATGGTTCCATTGTGATATATCTAACAACTCCTCCTTAAAAAGCCATGGGCTATATTCTTGTATTATATCAACGTATGCCCTAACTGCTCTTGATTTTACTGGGAAGCTTCCTTCCTTTAACAATTTATTTAACAGTCTTTCGGTTTGTTTTTTACTAATTGCTGATCCCGTATTTCTACTATAATACAACCCAGCAAGATAACAGCAAATAAAACCGAGACAGAATCCAATAAAAAGGGAACCACACAAAAATCATTATAACAGCCTTTCTATCCTCCTGACATATGTATCCAGTCCTTTCTCCCTATCTGTTCCTCAAACGCAAATAGTTTTTCCTCAGATGTGAGTGGTTTTTCTTCCCTCTTACTCATCCCAGGGACAGGAAAGTTAAAGCAAAAACGAAGCAAAACAAAAGAGGAGACTTAGAATGGCTCCCCATCCTCTCGCCCTGCCCTCAGGGGCGAGCAGTTTACTTACCCTCAGTTGCTCCCCGTGCGAGCCACCAAATGCCGAAGTCTGGCTTGGCACAAATCAGGAGCCACTTGTCAAAAAGAAACCAACTTTATTTTTGGAACTACAAACGCCAAACAAAACAGCTCCAGGGAAAAACCCTCAGAGCCCAACTGCCACCACCGGCTTCCACAAGCCTCTCTCCCCCACACCAGCCTTTCAACCTCCCACAATCCTCCTCCTCTTGAGGCCGATTGGCTGGGTTGCGTGGGCAGAGCCAAAGAAGTCACCCAATGAGCAGCTCCGTGGAGGAGCCAATCAGCTAGATGTTGCTGGGGTCAGCTGTGAGCCAATCATCAGCTGGCAGTCTGAAGGGCAGGGAAACAGCCCAATGAACATCACCGCAGAGGAGCCAATCAGCTAGATGTTGCTGGGGCAGTCTGAAGCTTGCTGGCAGCTGGAAGTTTGCTGGGGCCCCTTTGGCTGTGGCTCTCAACACAGTACAGAAAGACTGTTACACAGAGCAGAGGTTGGAGAGTGGGGTGCAGAAGGACAGTTACAAAGAGCACAGTTTTGAGACTGGGGTGAAGAAGAAATGTTGCAGAGAGCAGACCTTGGAGACTGGGGTGCAGAAGGTCTCTTTAAGAGAGCAGATTTTAGATACTGGGGTGCAGAAGGACCCTTACAGAGAACAGAGGTTGGATACTGTGGTACAGGAGGACTGTTACAGGGATCAGAGGTTGGATACTGGGGTGAAGAATAACTGTTGTAGAGAACAGAGTTTAGAGAGTGGGGTGCAGATGGACCATTGCAGATAGCAGAGGTTAGAGACTGGGTTTTAAGAAGGATCATACAGAGAGCAGAGTTTGGACACTGAGGTGCAGAAGCACTGTTGCAGAGAGCAGAGATTGGCGACTGAGGCACAGTAGGACTGTTGCAGAGAGCAGAGTTTAAAGTCTGAGGTTCAGAAGGACTGTTACAGAGAGCAGAGTTTAGAGACGGGGTGCAGAAGGACTGATACAGAAATCAGATTTTGGAGACTGGGGTGCACAAGAACCGTTACAGAGAGCACAAGTTGGAGACTGCAGTACAGAAGAACGGTTACAGAGATAAATGGTTGGAGACTGGCATAGTAAAGGACTTTTGCAGAGAGCAGATTTTGGAGACTGGGGTGAAGAAGGACTGTTGCAGCGAGCAGAGATTTAAGACTGGGGTGCAGCAGGACTCTTGCAGAGAGCAGAGGTGGCAGAGTGAGGTGCAGAAGCACTGATACAGAGAGCAGAGTTTGGAGACTGTGGTGCAGAAGGACTGATACAGAAAGCAGAGGTTGCAGAATGAGGTGCAGAAGGACCCTTACAGAAAGCAGAGTTTGGAGACTGATGTGCAGAAGGACTGTTACAGAGAGCAGAGGTTGGAGACTGGGGTGGAGAAGGAATGTTGCAGAGTGCAGTGTTCGAAGACTGGGTTGCAGAAGGACTGTTGCAGAGAGCAGAGGTTGGAGACTGGGGTGCAGAAGGGCTGTTACAGAGAGCAGAGGTTGGAGACTTGGGTGTAGAAGGACTGAAACAGAAAGCCGAGGTTGAAGACTGGGGTTCAGAAGGACTGTTGCAAAGAGCAGAGGTTGGAGACTGGGGTTGATAAGGACTGTTGTAGAGAGCAGATGTTGGAGACTGGGGTGCAGAATTACTATTGCACAGAGCAGAGGTTGGAAACTGGGGTGCAGTAGGACTATTGCAGAGAGCAGAGGTTGCAGACTAAGGTGAAGAAGGACTGTTAAAGTGAGCAGAGTATGGAGATTGTGGTGCAGAATGATTGTTACAGATAGCAGATTTTGGAGACTGGGGTGAAGAATTATCTTAGAGAGAGCAGAGGTTGGAGACTGGGGTGCAGAAAAAGCTTTGCAGAGAGCAGAGGTTGGAGATGAGGTGCAGAAGGACTGTTATAGAGAGCAGAGTTTGGAGACTGGTGTGCAGAAGGACTGTTACAAAGAGCAGAGTTAGGAGACTGGGTGGCAGAATGATCTTCCAGAGAGTAGAGTTTGGAGACTGATGTGCAGAAGGACTGTTACAGAGAGCAGTGGTTGAATACTGGGGTCAGAAGGATGGTGCAGAGAGCAGAGGTTTCAGACTGAGATGTAGAAGGACTGTTACAGAGAGCAGAGGTTGGAGACTGAGATGCAGAAGGAGTGTTACAGGGAGCAGATTTTAAAGACTGTGTTGCAGAAGGATCTTACATAGAGCAGAGTTTGGAGATTGAGGTGCAAGGGATTGTTGCAGAGAGCAGATTTTACAGACTAAGATGCAGAAGGACTATTGCAGAGAGCAGAGTTTGGAGACTGAGGTGCTGAAGGATTGTAATAGAGAGCAGAGTTTTGAGACTGTTTTGCAGAAGGACTGTTACGGAGAACAGAGTTTTGAGTCTGGGTTTCAGAAGGATCTTACAGAGAGCATATGGTGGAGACTGAGGTGCAGAAGAACTGTTGCAGAGAGCAGAGTTTGTAGAATAGGTTACAGAAGGACTGTTGCAGAGAGTAGATATTGGAGACTGTTCTTCAGAAAGACTGTTTCAAAGAGCAGAGGTTGGAAAATGGGATGCAGAAGGACTTTTGCAAAGAGCAGAGGTTGAAGACTGAGGTGCAAAAGTACTGTTGCAGAGAGCAGAGGTTGGAGACTTTTGTGAAGAAGGACTGATAAAGAAAGCAGAGGTTGGAGACTGGGGAGCAAAAAGACCTTTATGGAGAGCAGAGTTATGAGACTTAGGTACAGAAGGACTGTTCCAGAGACCAGAGTTTCGATATTAGAGAGCAGAAGGACTGTTGCAGAGAACGGAGTTTGGAGACTGGGGTGCAGCTGGACTGTTGCAGAAAGCAGAGGTTGGAGACTAGGGTTCAGAAGTAATTTTACAGAGAGCAGAGTTTGGAAACTGGGGTGCAGAAGGATCTTACAGAGAGCAGAGGTTGGAGATTGATGTGCAGTAGGATTCTCACAGAGAGCAGAGTTTGGAGACTGAGGTGCAGAAGGACTGTTGAAGAGATCAGATGTTTGTAACTAGAGTGCAGACGGACTGTTGCAGAGAGCAGAGGTTGGAGACTGGGGTGCAGAAGGACTGTTGCAGAGAGCAGAGTTTGGAGACTGAGGTGCAGAAGGACTGTAACAGAGAGAAGAGGTTTGAGACTGTGCTGCCGAAGGACTTTTACAGAGAGCAGAGTTTGAAGACTCTCACAGTGAGCAGAGGTTGGAGACTGAGGTTCAGGTGGACTGTTACAGAGAGCAGTGGTTGGAGACTGGGGTGCAGAAGGATCTTGGAGAGCAGAGGTTTCAGATTGAGGTGCAGATACACTGTTACATAGAGCAGAGGATGGAGGCTGTGGTGTAGAAGGACTTTAAAAGAGAGCAGAGTTACGAGACTGAGGTTCAGAAAAACTGTTACAGAAAGCAAAGTTTGAAAATTGGGGTGCAGAAGGACCATTACAGAGAGCAAAGTTTGTAGACTGCGGTATAGCAGGACTGTTACAGAGAGAAGAAATTGGAGACTGGGGTCCAGAATTACTGTTACAGAGAGCAAAGGTTGCAGACTGAGCTGCAGAAGGATCTTGGAAAGCAGAGGATTCAGACTGAGGTGCAGAAGGACTGTTACAGAGAGCAGAGGTTGGAGAGTTTTGTGTAGAAAGACTGATACAGAGAGTAGAGGTTGAAGACTGGGGTTCAGAAAGACTGATACAGAAAGCAGAGGTCAGAGACTGAGGTGCAGAAGGAGCTTTACAGAGAGCAGAGGTTGGAGACTGCGTTACTTAAGGACTGTTACAGAGAGCAGATATTGGAGACTGGGGAGAAGAAAGACTGTTGCAGAGGACAGATGATGGAGACTGGGGTGCCCCAGGACACTTGCAGAAAGCAGTGGTTGGAGCCTGGGGTGGAGAAGGAATGTTAGAGAGAGCAGAGTTTGGAAACTGTAGTTCAGAAAGATCTTACAGAGATCAGACTTTGCAGACTGTGGTTCAGAAAGACTGTTGCAGAGGTCAGAAATTGGAGACTGGGGTCCATAAAAATCGTTGCAGAGAGGAGAGTTTGGAGACTGTGGTTCAGAAGGACTGTTGCAGAGAGCAGATGTTGAAGACTGGGATGCAGATGGTTCTTACAGAGAGCAGAGGTTGGAGACTGTGGTGGAAAAGGACTGTTGCAGAGAGGGGAGGTTGGTGACTGGTGTTGAGAAGAATCGTTGCAGAGAGAAGAGGTTGGAGACTGCGGTGCAGAAGGCCTGTTACAGTGAGCCGAGGATGGAGAATGGGTTTCAGAGATACTGTTACAGTGATCAGAGATTGGAGACTGTTGTGCAGAATGACTCAGACAGAGTGCAGAGTTTAAAAACTTGGTTGCAGAAGGATCTTAAAGAGAGCAGAGGTTGGAGACTGAGGTGCAGGAGGACTGTTACAGAGAGTAGTGGTTGGAGACTGGGGAGCAGAAGGATCGTGCAGAGACCAGAGGTTTCATACTGAGGTGCACAAAAACTGTTACAGAGAGCAGAGGTTGGAGACTGAGGTGCAAAAGGACTGGTACAGAAAGCAGAGTTTGGAGACTGAGGTGCAGAAGAACTGCTACAGAGCAGAGGTTGCAAATTAGGGTTCAGAAAGACCAATACCGAGACCAGAGTTTGGAAACTGAGGTATAGAAGGACTGTAACAGACAGCAGATTTTTAATACTGAGGTGCAGAAGGACTATTAAAGAGTGCAGATGTTGGAGACTGTGGTGAAGCAGGACTCTTACAGAGAGCAGATATTGGGGACTGGGGTGGAGAAAGAATGTTACAGAGAGCAGAGTTTGGAAACTGGGGAGCAGAAGGATCTTACAGAGAGCAGAGGTTGGAGATTGATGTGCAGTAGGATTCTCACAGAGGGCAGAGTTTGGAGACTGGGGATCAGAAGAAGTGATAGAGAAAGCAGAGATTGGAGTTTGTGGTGAAGAAAGACGGTAACAGAGAGCAGAGGTTGGAGACTGCAGAACAAAAAGACTGTTAAAGAGAGCAGAGGTGGAGACTACGGTGCAGAAGGACTGTGACAGAGAGCAGATGTCGGTAACTAGGGTGCACAAGGACTGTTGCAGAGAGCAGAGATTGGAGACTGGGGTGCAGTAGGACTGTTGCAGAAGTAGAGGTTGGAAACTAAGGTGCAGAAGGACTGTTACAGAGAGAAGAGTTTGGAGACTGTCGTGCTGAAGGACTGAAACAGAAAGCAGAGGTTGGAGACTGGGGTGCATAAGGACTGTTACAGAGAGCAGATGTCAAAGACTGGTTTGCAAAAGGACTGTTAAAGAGAGCAGAGGTTAGAGATTAGGGTGCTGAAGGACTGTTGCCGAGAGCAGAATTTTGAGAGTGGGATGGTGAAGAATTGTTGCAGAGAGAAGATTTTGGAGACTGGGGTGCAGAAGGACTATTGCAGAGAGCACATTTTGGAGACTGGGGTGCAGAAGGACTGTTTAAGAGAGCAGTGGTGGAAGACTAGGGTGCAGACGGATTGTTACAGAGAGCAGAGTTCTGAGACTGGAGTGCATAAGGATCATACAGAGAGCAGAGGTTGGAGACTGGGGTGTAGAAGGACTCTTGCGGAGAGCACAGGTTGGAGACTGGGGTGGAGAAGAATCGTTGAAGAGCGAAGAGTTTGGCGACTGAGGTTTAGAAGGCCTGTTACAGAGAGCAGAGGTTCGAGACTGGGTTTCAGAATTCATGTTATAGAAAGCAGATGTTGGATCCTGTTGTGAAGAAGGACTGTTGCAGAGATCAGAGTTTGGAGACTGGGTTGCAGAAGGGTCTTACAGAGAGCAGAGGTAGGAGTCTGAGGTGCAGAAGGACTGTTACAGAGACCAGTGTTTGGAGAGTGGGTTAATCAAGGATCTTACAGAGAGCAGATTTTTGAGTATAAGTTGCAGAAGGACTGTTACAGAGAGCAGAGGTTGGAGACTGAGCTGTAGAAGGACTGTTACAGAGAGAAGAGTTAGGAGACTGGGGTGCAGAAGGTTCGTTGCAGACAGCAGAGTTTTCAGACTCAGGTGAAGAAGAACTGTTGCTGAGAGCAGAGGTTTGAGACTTGGGATTAGAAGGACTTTTACAGAGTGGAGAGTTTGGAGACTGAGGTGCAGAAGGACTGATTCAGAACGCAGAGGATGGAAATTGGGGTGTAGAAGGACCGTTACAGAGAGAAGAGTTTGGAGTCTGTGGTACAGAATGACTGTTACAGAGAGCAGATCTCGGAGACTGGGGAGCAGAAGGACTGTTGCAGAGGACAGAGGTTGGATGGTGTGGTGGAGAAGGAATGTTACAGAGACCAGAGTTTTGAAACTAGAGTGCAGAAAGATCTTAAACCTAGCAGAGGTTGGAGACTTTGTTGCACAAGGACTGTTGCAGAGAACAGACGTTGGAGACTGGGGCCAAGAAGGATCGTTGCAGAGAGCAGACTTTAGAGACTTCGCTGCAGAAGGACTGTTGCAGAGAGCAGATTTTAGAGACTGGGGTGCAGATGGACTGTTACAGAGAGTAGAGGTTGGAGACTGAGGTGCAGAAGGACAGATACACAAAGCAGAGTTCGGAGACTGGTGTTCAGAAGGACTGTTACAGAGAGCAGAGTTTGGAGACTCAGGTTCAGAAGGACTGTTACAGGAAGCAGAGTTTGGAAATTGGGATGCAGAAGGACCGTTACAGAGAGCAGAGGTTGGAGACTGCGGTATAGGACTGTTACCGAAGGCAGAGGTTAGAGACTGGGGTGCAGAACGACTCTTACATAGAGCACAGGTTGGAGACTGAGGTGCAGAAGGATCGATAGAGAACAGAAGTTGAAAACTGGGGTTCAGACAGACTTATACAGAAAGCAGAGTTTGGAGATTGGAGTGTAGAAAAACCGTTATGGAGAGCAGAGTTTGGAGACTGCGGTACAGAAGGACTGTTACAGAGAGCAGATCTCGGAGACTGGGGAGCAGAAGGACTATTGCAAAGGACAGAGGTTTGAGACTCGGGTTGAAGAGAGATGTTACAGAGAACAGAGTTTGGAGACTGGTTTTCAGAAGAATCTTACAGAGATCAGAGTTTGGAAACTGAAGTGCAGAAGGATCTTACAGAGAGCAGAGGTTGGAGACTGTGGTGCAGAAGGACTGTTGCTGAGAGCAGAGGATGGAGACTGGGGTCCAGAAAGATCGTTGCAGAGAGCAGAGGCTGGAGACTGGGGTGCAAAAGGACTTTTGCAGAGAGCAGAGGTTGGAGACTGGAGTGCAGAAGGACTGTTAGAGAGAGCAGAGGTTGGAGACTGAGGTGCAGAAGGAATGTTACAGAGAGCAGAGTTTGGAGACTGGGCTGCAGAAGGACTGTTGCAGAGAGCAGAGGTTGGAGACTGGGGTTCAGATGGATCTTACAGAGAGCAGAGGTTGAAGACTGGGGTTAAAAAGGACTGTTGCAGAGAGCAGATGTTGGATACTGTGGTGGAGAAGAATCGATGTAGAGAGAAGAGGTTGCAGACTGGGGTGCAGAAGGCCTGTTATATAGAGCAGAGGTTGGAGACTGGCTTGTAGAAGTCCTGTTACAGAGAGCAGAGTTTGGAGACTGTTGTGCAGAAGGACTGTTACAGACTGCAGATTTTAAAGACTGGGTTCTAGAAGGATCTTACAGAGAGCAGATGTTTGAAAATGATGTGCATAAGGACTGTTACAGAGAGGAGATGTTGGAGACTGAGGTTCAGAAGGACTGTTACAGAAAGCAGTTTTTGGATACTGGGTTACTGAAGGATCTTACAGAGAGCAGAGGTTGGAGACTGAGTTGCAGGCGCACTGTTACAGAGAGTAGTGGTTGGAGACTGGGGTGCAAAAGGATCCTGCAGAGAGCAGAGATTTCAGACTGAGGTGTAGAAAGAGTGTTACAGAGAACAGAGGTTGGAGACTGAGGTGTAGAAGGACTGTTACAGAGAGCAGAGTTTGGAGACTCAGGTGGAGAAGGACTGTTACAGGAAGCAGAGTTTGGAAATTGGGGTGCAGAAAGACCATTACAGAGAGCAGAGGTTGGAGACTGCGGTATAGGACTGTTCCCAAGAGCAGAGGTTTGAGACTGAGGTGCAGAAGGACTCTTACTTACAGCACAGGTTGGAGACTGAGGTGCAGAAAGATAGATACAGAGAACAGAGTTTGGAGACTGGGGTTAGGACAGACTGATCCAGAAAGTAGAGGTTTGAGACTGAGATGTAGAAGGACCATTATAAAGAGAAGAGGTTGGAGACTGCGGTACAGAAGGACTGTTACAGAGAGCAGATCTCGGAAACTGGGGAGCAGAAGAACTGTTGCAGAGAACAGAGGTTAGAGACTTGAGTGGAGAAGGAATGTTACAGAGAGAAAAGTTTGGAAACTGCAGTGCAGAAGGATCTAACAGAGAGCAGATTTTGAAGACTGTGGTGCAGAAGGACTGTTACAGAGAGCAGATATTGGAAACTGGGGTGCAGAAAAACTGTTGCAGATAGCAGATTTTAGAGACTGGGGTGCAGAAGGACTGTTAGAGCAGAGGTAGAAGACTGGGGTGCAGAAGGGTCGTTGCAGAGAGCAGACTTTTCAGAATAAGGTGCAGAAGGACTGTTGCAGAGAGCAGAGGTTGGATAGAGGGGTGCAGAAGGATCTTACAGAGAGCAGAATTTGGAGACTGAGGTGCAGAAAAACATTTGCAGAGGTCAAAGGTTTGAGACTGAGGTGAAGTAGGATCAGGGCAGAGAGCAGAGGTTGGAGACTGGGGTGCAGACGGATCTTGCAGAGAGCAGAGGTGTCAGACTGAGTTTCCAAAAGACTGTTACAGATAGCAGAGGTTGGAGACTGAGCTGTAGAGGACTGTTAAAGAGAGCAGAGTTTGGAGACTGAGGTGCAGAAGCACTGTTACAGAAAGCAGAGTTTGGAAATTGGAGTTCAGAAGGACCGTTACAGAGACCAGAGTTTGAAGACTGCGGTATAGAAAAACTGTTAAAGAGAGCAGAGTTTGGAGACGGGGGTGCAGGTGGACTGTTACAGAGAGCAGTGGTTAGAGACTGGGGTGCAGAAGGATCTTGCAGAGAGCAGAGGTGTCAGACTGAGGTGCCGAAGGACTGTTACAGAGAGCAGAGTTTGGAAACTTAGCTGTAGAAGGACTGTTACAGAGAGAAGTGTTTGGAGACTGAGGTGCAGATGTACTGCTAGGAAAGCAGAGGTTGGAAATTGGGGTGCAGATGGACCGTTACAGAGACCAAAGTTTGAAAACTGTGGTATAGAAAAACTGTTATAGAAAGCAGAGGTTGGAGACTGGGGTGCAGAAGGAATGTTACAAAGACCACAGGTTGCAGACTGCAGTACAAAAAAACTGTTACAGAGAGCAGATGTTGGAGACTGGGGAGCAGAAGGACTGTTGCAGAGGACAGATGTTGGAGACTGGGGTGCCGCAGGACACTTGCAGAAAGCAGAGGTTAAAGACTGGGGTGGAGAAAGAATATAACAGAGAGCAGAGTTTGGAAACTAGAGTGCAGGAGGATCTTACAGAGAGCAGATGTTGGAGACTGTGGTGCAGGAGGACTGTGGAAGTGAGCAGAGTTTTGAGACTGTGGTGCAGAAAGACTGTTGCAGAGAGCAGATGTCTGAGACTGGGATTCAGTGGGACTGCTGCAGAGAGCAGAGGTTGGAGACTGAGGTGCAAGAGTATTGGTGCAGAGAGCAGAGGTTGGAGACTGGTCTTCATAAGAACTGTTACATAGAGTAGACTTTGGAGAGTGGGTTGGAGAAGGATCCTACAGAGAGCAGAGGTTGGAGAATGAGGTGCAGAAGAAATGTTACAGAGAGTAGAGGTTTGAGACGGAGGTGCAGAAAGAACATTTTAGAGTACAGAGCTTGGAGACTGAGGTGCAGAAGAATTGTTATAGAGAGCAGAGGTTGGAGACTGGGGTGCAGAAGGACAGTTGCAGAGAGCAGAGGTTGGAGACTGGGGTGCAGAAGGACCTTTGTAGAGAGTAGACTTTTGAGACTGGGGTGCAGAAGGACTGTTGCAGAGAGCAGAGGTTTGAGACTGAGGTGCAGAAGGAGTCTTACAGATAGCAGAGGTTGGAGACTGGGGTGCAGAAGTACTGATAAAGAAAGCAGAGATTTCAGTCTGGGGTGCAGAAAGACCGTTGCAGAGAGCAGAGGTTGGATACTGCAGTACAGGAGGACTGTTACAGAGAGCAGAGGTTGGAGAGTGGTCTGCAGAAGGACTGTAGCAGAGAGCAGATGTTGGTAACTAAAGTGCAGAAAGACTGTTGCAGAGAGCAGAGTTTTCAGACTGGGGTACAGAAGGACTGTTGCGGAGAGCAGATTTGAAGACTGGGGTGCAGAAGGATTGTTACAGAGAGCAGAGGTTCGAAACAGGAGTGCAGAAGGATCTTACAGAGATTAAAATTTGGAGACTGAGGTGCAGAAAGACTGTGTTAGAGATCAAAGGTTGGAGACTGGGGTTAAGTAGGATCATTGCAGAGAGCAATGTTTGGAGACTGCAGAAGGACCGTTGCAAAGAGCAAAGTTTGGAGACTGAGGTGCAGAAGGACTGATAGAAAGCAAAGCCAGGATACTGGGGTGCAGAAAGAATGTTGCAGAGAGCAGAAGGTGGAGACTGAGGTGCAGAAGGACTTTTGCAGAGAGCAGAGGTTTGAAACTGGGGTGCAGAAGGACTCTTACAGAGAGCAGAGGTTGGTGACTGAGGTGTATAAGGTTCGTTGCAGTGAGCAGAGTTTTCAGACTGAGGTGCAGAAGGAGTGTTACAGAGAGCACAGATGGAGACTGTGGTTCAGAAGAAATGTTGCAGAGAGCAGAAGGTGGAGACTACGGTGCAGAAGGACTTTTTCAGAGAGCAGAGGTTGGAAACTGGGGTGCAGAAAAATTGATACTGAAAGCAGACTTTGGAGACTGGGGTGCAGAAGAACCGTTAGAGAGAACAAAGGTTGGAGACTGGGGTGCAGAAGGACCGTTGCAAAGAGCAAAGTTTGGAGACTGAGGTGCAGAAGGATTGTTAGAAAGCAGAGCTAGGATACTGGGGTGCAGAAGGAATGTTGCAGAGAGCAGAAGGTGGAGACTGAGGTGCAGAATGATTGTTAGAAAGCAGAGCTAGGATACTGGGGTGCAGAATGAATATTGCAGAGAGCAGAAGGTGGAGACTGAGGTGCAGAAGGACTTTTGCAGAGAGCAGAGGTTTGAAACCGGGGTGCAGAAGAACTGTTACAGATAGCAGAGTTTGGAGACTGGGGTGCAGAATAACTGATATGGAAAAAAGTGTTTTGAACCTGGTGTGCAGAAGAACTGTTGCAGAGAACAGAGGTTGGATTCTGGGGTTCAGTAGGACCGTTGCAGAGAGCAGATGTTGGAGTATTACGTGCAGAAGGACTGTTATAGAGAGCAAAGTTTGGAAACCGGGGTGAAGAAGGATCTTACAGAGAGCAGAGTTCAGAGACTGGGGTGTAGAAGGACTGTTGCAGAGAGCAGAGGTTGGAGACTGAGGTGCAGAAGGATCATTGCAGAGAGAAGAGGTTGGAGACTGGGGTGCATTAGGCCTGTTACAGAGAGCAGAGTCTGGAGACTGGGGTGAATAAGACCTGGTAGAGAGAAGAGGTTGAAGACTTTTGTGCAGAAGGATTGTTACAGATAGCACAGTTTGGAGACTGGGGTGCAGAAGAATCGTTGCAGAGATCAGAGGTTTCAGACTGAGGCTTAGAATGACTGTTACAGAGAGCAGAGTTTGGAATCTGAGTTGGAGAAGGACTGTTTCAGAGAGCAGATATTTGATCCTGGGGTGCTGAAGGATCGTTACAGAGAGCACAGTTTGGACACTGGGGTGCAGAAGGCCTGTTACAGAGAGCAGAGGTTGAAGACTGAGGTGCAGAAGGCCTGTTACAGAGTGCAGAGGTTGGAGACTGGGATGCAAAAGGATTGTTAAAGAGAGCAGAGGTTGAATACTGGGGTGCAGAAAGACAATTACAAAGAGCAAATGTTGGAGACGGAGGTGCAGAAGGACTTTTTAGAGAGCACAGTTTGGATAATGGGGTCCAGAAAGACTGTTACAGAGAGCAGAGTTTTGAGACTGATGTGCAGAAGGATTGTTGCAGAGAGAAAAGGTTGGAGACTGGGGTGCAGAAAACCTGTTAGAGAGAGGAGAGTTTTGAGACTGGGGTGCAGAAGACCTTGTACAGAGAGCAGAGGTTGGAGACTGGGGTGCAGAAGGATTGGTACAGATAGCACAATTTGGAGACTGGGGTGCAGAATTATCGTTGCAGAGAGCAGAGGTTTCAGACTGAGGCTTAGAAATACTGTTACAGAGAGCAGAGGTTGAAATCTTAGGTGCAGAAGGACTGTTACAGAAAGCAGAGGTTGGCAATTGGAGTGCAGATGGACCGATATAGAGAGAAGAGTTTGGAGACTGGGGTTCCAAAAACCTGTTACAGAGAGCAGAGTTTGGAAACTGGGGTGCAGAAGACATTGTACAGAGAGCAGACGTTAAAAAAATGAGATACAGAAAGATTGTTATAGAGAGCAGAGGTTTGAGACTGGGGTGCAGAGGACTATTACAGAGAGCGAAGTTTGGAGACTGAGGTGAAGAAGGACTTATACGGAGAGCAGAGGTTGGATGCTGAAGTACAGAAGGACAGTTACAGAGAGCAGAGTTTGGAGACTGAGGCACAGAAGGATTGTTATAGAGAGCAGAGTTCTGAGACTAAAATGCAGAAGGACTCCTACAGAGAACAGAGATTGGAGACTGGGGTGAAGAAGGATCATTGCAGAGACCAGAGGTTTGAGACTGAGGGGCAGAAGGATCGTTGCAGAGAGCAGAGTTTTCAGACTATGATGCAGAAAGATCATTACAGAGAGCAGAGGTTGGAGACTGGGGTGCAGAAGGACAGTTACAGAGAGCACAGATGGAGACTGGGATGCAAAAGAAATGTTGCAGAGAGTAGAGGTTGGATACTAGGGTGCAGAAGGACTGTTACTGAGAGCCGAAGTTGGAGATTGGGGTGAAGAAGAACTGATACAGAAAGCTGACGTTGGAGACTGGGGTGCAGAAGGACCGTTACAGAGAGCAGAGGTTGGAGACTTAGGTGCAGAAGGACTGATGCAGAGAACAGGGGTTGGTGACTGGGGTGCAGAAGAACCGTTGCAGAGAGCAGAGTTTGGAGACTGAGGTGCAGAAGGATTTTTACAGAGAGCAGATTTTGGAGACTGGGGTACAGAAGGCCTGTTACAGAGAGCAGAGTTTTGAGCCTGGGGTGCATAAGCACTGTTACATATAGCACAGTTTCGAAACTGGGTTGCAGAAGGATCTTATAAAGAGCATTATGTAGTCTGAGGTTCAGAAGTTTTGTTACAGAGAGCAAAGTTTAGAAACTGGGGTGTAGAACGATTGGTTCAGAGAGCAGAGTTTTCAGACTGAGGTGCAGAAGAACTGTTGCACAGAGCAGATATTGGATCCTGGGGTGCTGAAAAATCGTTGAAGAGAGCACAGGTTGGAGACTGGGGTGCAGAAAGCCTGTTACAGAGAGCAGAGGTTGAAGACTGTGTTGCGGAAGGCCGGTTACAGACAGCAGAGTTTGGAGACTGTGGTGCAGAAAGACTGTTACAGAGAGCAGAGTTTCAAGAATGGGTTGCAGCAGGATCTTACAGACAGGAGATTTTTGAGACGGAGGTGAAGAAGGACTTTTATAGAGAGTAGAGGTTGGAGACTTAAGAGCAGAAGGACTGTTGTAGAGAGCAGAGGTTAAAGACTGAGGTCCAGAAAAATTGTTACAGAGATCAGAGGGTGGAGACTGGGGTGCAGAAGGAGTGTAACAGAGAGCAGAGTATGGAGATTGGGGTGCAGAAAAACTGTTACCGAGAGCAGAGGTTGGAAACTGGGGTGCAGAAGGACTGTTGCAGAGAGCAGAGTTTGGAGACTTAGGTGCAGAAGGACTGTTACAAAGAGCAGCGGTCGGAAACTGGGGTGCAGAAGGACAATTGGAGAGAGCAGAAGTTGGAATCTTGAGAGAATAAAGATCGTTGCAGAGAGCAGATGTTAAACACTGGGGTGTAGAAGGACTGTTACAGAGAGCCGAGTTTTAAGAATGGGTTGCAGAAGGATCTTACCGAGAGCAGATTTTGGAGACTGAGGTGCAGAAGGACATTTACAGAGAGTAGAGGTCGGAGACTTAGGAGCAGAAGGACTGTTGTAGAGAGCAGAGGTTGGAGACTGAGGACCAGAATGATTTTTACAGAGATCAGGGGGTGGAGACTGGGGTGCAGAAGGAGTGTTACTGAGAGCAGAGTTTGGATATTGGGGTGCAGAAAAACTGTTACCGAGAGCAGAGTTTGAAGACAGGGGTGCAGAAGGATCGCTGGAGAGAGCAGTGGTATGAGACTGGGGTGTAGAAGGACTGTTTCAGAGAGAAGAGGATGGAGAGTGGGGTGCAGAAGGACTGTTGCAGAGAGCAGAGGTTGAAGACTGAGTTGCAGAAGGAGTGTCACAGAAAGCAGGGGCTGGAGACTGGGGTGCAGAATAACTGATATGGAAAGTAGAATTTGGAGACTGGGGTGCAAAAGGACCGTTACAGACAGCAGAGGTTGGAGACTGCAGTACAGAAGAACTGTTACAGAGAGCAGAGGTTTTACACTGGGGTGCAGAATAACTGATACAGAAAGTAGAGTTTGTAGTCTAGGGTATAAAAAGACTGTTACAGAGAACAGATTTTGTAGCCTGGGGTGCAGAAGGACTGTTGCGGAGAACAGAAATTGGAGACAAGGGTGCAGAAGGGCCGTTGCAGAGAGATGAGGTTGGAGACTGAGGGGCAGAAGGCCTGTTACACAGAGCAGAGTTTGGACACTGGGTTGCAGAAGACCTGTTACAGAGAGCAGAGGTTGGAGACTTGGGTGCAGAAGGATTGTTATAGATAGCACAGTTTGGAGACTGGGGTGTAGAAGGATCGATGCAGAGAGCAGAGGTTTCAGACTGATTCTTAGAAGGACTGTTATAGAGAAAAGAGGTTGGAGTCTGAGGTCCAGAAGGACTGTTATAGAAAGCAGAGGTTGGTAATTGGAGTGCAGATGGACCGTTACAAAGAGAAGAGGTTGGAGACTGCCATACAGAAGGACTATTACAGAGAGCAGAGGTCTGAGACTGGGTAGAAGAAGGATCGTTGCAGAGAGCAGAGGAAGGAGACTGAGTTGCAGAAGGACAGTTAGAGAGAGCACAGTTTGAAGAGTAGGGTGCAGAATAAGTGTTGCAGAGAGCAGAGTTTGGAGACTTGGGTTCATAAGGACTGATGCAGAGAGCAGAGGTTCGAGACTGGGGTGCAGAAGTATCATTGCAGAGAGCAGAGGTTGGAAACTAAGGTGCAGAAGGATCGTTACACAGAGGAGAATTTGGTTCCTGGGGTGTAAAAGGACTGCAGCAGAGAACAGAGGTTGGAGACTGAGGTCCAAAAGAAATGATACACAGAGCAGAGGTTGGAGACTGGGGTGCAGAAGAACTGATACACAAAGCAGAGGTTGGAGACTGGGCTTAAGAAGGACCATTACAGAGAAAAGAGTTTGGAGACTCCAGAAGAGAAGGACTTTTACAGAGAGCAAAGTTTAGAGACCGTGATGCAGAAGGACTGTTGCAGAGAACAGAGGGTGGAGACTGGGGTGCAGAAGGATCCTTACAGAGAGCAGAGTTTGGAGACTGGGGTGAAGAAGGACCGCTGCACCGAGCAGATGTTGGAGACTGGGGTGCAGAAGGATTGTAAGAGAGAGCAGACTTTGGAGACTGAGGTGCAGAAGGACTGTTACAGAGAGCAAAGGTTGGAGACTGAGGTGCAAAAATATAGTTACGGAGAGCAGAGTTTGGAGACTGAGGTGCAGAAGGACTTATACAGAGAGCAGAAGTTGGATACTGGGCTGCAGAAGGATTCTTACAGAGAGCAGAGGATGGAGACTGGGGTGCATAAAAAGTGTTACAGATAGCAGAGTTTGGAGATTCTGGTTCAGAAGATCTGTTAAAGAGAGCAGAGTTTTAAGACTGGGGTTCAGAATGATTGTTACAGAGTGCAGAGTTTTGATTTGGGTGCAGCAGGACTGATAAAGAGAGTAGAGCTTAGAGACTTGGGTGCAGAAGAACTGTTACAGAGAGCAGAGGTTAAAGACTGCGGTGCAGAAGGCCTGTTACAGAGAGCATTGGTTGAAGACTGAGGTGCACAAGGATCCTTACAGAGAGCAGAGGTTGGATACTGAGGTGCAGAAAGACTTACAGAGAGCAGAGGTTGGAGACTGAGTGTCAGAAAGATTGTTAGAGAGAGCAGAGGTTAGAGACTGAGGTGCAGAAGGACTGTTACAGAGAGCAGAGTTTGAAGACTGGGGTGCAGTAGTATCATTGCAGAGAGCAAAGGTTGGAAACTGAGGTGCAGAATGGTCTTACAGAGAGCAGAGGTTAAAGACTGGGGTGCAGAAGGACAGTTACAGAGAGCTCAGGTTGGAGACTGGGGTCGAGAAGAAATTTTGCAGAGAGCATAGATTTGAGACTGGGGTGCAGAAGGACTGTTTCAGAGAGCAGAGGTTTAAGGATGAGGTGCAGACAGACTGTTACAGAGAGCAGAGTTTTAAGACTGGGTTGCAGAACGACTGATACACAAAGCAGAGTTTGGAGACTGGGGTGTGGAACGACCCTTACAGAGAGCACAGTTTGGAGACTGCGGTATAGAAGGACTGTTACAGAGAGCAGAGGTTGGAGACGGGGGTGCAGAAGGACTGTTTCAGAGAACAGAGACTGAAGACTGGGGTGCAGAAGCACTGTTGCAGAGAGTAGATTTTTGAGACTGAGGTGCAGAAGGTTTGTTACAGAGAGCAGAGGTTGGATACTGGGGTGCAGAAGGATCTTACAGAGAGCAGAGGTTGGAGACTGAGGGCAGAAGGACTGTTGCAGAGAGCATAGGTTGGAGACTGAGGTGCAGAATCATTGTTTCAGAGAGAAGAAGTTGGAGACTGGGGTGAAGAAGGCCTGTTACAGAGAGCAGAGGTTGGAGACTGGGGTGCTGAAGGCCTGTTACAGAGAGCAGAGGTTGGAGGCTGGGGTGAAGAAGGACTGTTACAGAGAGCAGAGGTTGGAGACTGGGGTGCTGAAGGCCTGTTACAGAGAGCAGAGGTTGGAGGCTGGGGTGCAGAAGGACTGTTACAAATAGCAAAGTTTATAGACTGAGGTGCAGAATCATATTATAGAGAGCAGAGTTTGGAGACTGAGGTGCAGAAGGAATGTTACAGAGAGCAGAGTTTTGAGACTGGGTTGCAGAATGATTGTTGAGGAGAGCAGAGTTTTCAGACTTAGGTGCATAAGGACTGTTGCAGAGAGCAGATGTTCGAGAGTGGTGTGCAGAAGGATTCTTTCAGAGAGCAGAACTTGGAGACTGAGGTGCAGAAGGATTCTTGCAGAGAGCAGAGGTTGGAGACTGGGGTGCAGAAGGCGTGTTACAGATATCACAGTTTGGAGACTGTTTTGCAGAAGGATATTATAGAGAGAAGAGTTTGAAGACTGATGTGTAGGAGGACTGTTACAGAGAGCAGAGGTTGGAGACTGGGGTTCAGAATGATGGTTGCAGAGAGCAGAGTTTTCAGACTGAGGTGCAGAAGGAGTGTTGCAGAGAGCAGATGTTCGCGACTGGGGTGCAGAAGCAGTGTTTCAGAGAGCAGAACTTGGAGACTGGGTTGGAGAAGGATTGTTGCAGGGAGCAGAGGTTGGAGACTAGGGTGCAGAAGAACTGGTATAGAGAGCAGAGGTTTTAGACTGGGGAGCAGAAGGCCTAGTACAGAGAGCAGATCTTTGACACTGTTGTGCAGAATGATTGCTGATAGCTGATGAGCCTCCTTCTGGACACTTTCTTTTCTGCACAGTACATCAGGCCCTCTCTCCTAACCCTGCTCTCTTTTGGCTTTATTAGCACCTGTGACTTCCACAGTCACTCTAAGCCATGACTCCCAGGCCTATCTCCTGGGAACCTGTCCCACTGCCTACTGGAATCTCCTCGGGAGACCCCGCAGGTACCCAGATTCTAGGCCCAACCTCCTTTTAATGAGTGATCCCACTGCCACTCAGCAACCCCACAGACCAGGTCCCCACTTGTGTCCTCGTCACTAGGACTTTAAAGTGCTCCACCCAGGGCTCCTCTTCAGAGCTTTTCCCCAAGCTCCAAATGTCACATCTTCAGTTACCAGATATTTCCTTTTAATCTTGTTTTGGCACCCGATTTTTCTCAGAGACTACATTAAGGTATTTTAACCAAAGCACATGAACTGTATAGACTATTATGGCTTAGAAATAAGGTATCCCCTCACCAAAAGCTCATGGTCAGCCACAGTAGCAATGTTCAGATGTGAAATGATTAGACTGTGAGACTTGTGACCTAATCGGTGGATCCATCCATTTTTTGGGTTAATTATCTGAAAGGCCCACTGTACTGAGAGAAGTGTGGGCAGGTGGAGTGTGCCTGGGGACATGCCCTGGGGAATCACATCTTGTTCCCTGCGAACTGTCTCCTCCGGTCCCCTCCCCCACCCCAACCTTCTGGCTGCCATGAGCTAGGGACGCTTCCCCCCTTGTTCCCTTCAACCTTGGCGTCCCACCTCATCTCAGGCTGGCAGCAATGGGTCAGCTGGCCCCAGACCAAACCTCCAAGCCAGAAGGCCAGAGTGCATCTCCCCCTCTGGGTTGTTCTGGTCAGGCCTGTGGTACCTGTGGCAACCCTGGACTGACCCAGGGAGTAGGTGTTATGAGTGGATTGGACCCACAACCGTTTCCTAAATCCACAGATACTGTCATTGTCAGAGCTCAAGACATTTTATTCTGCATGGCCTGTTTCCAACCTGCCCTCACCTAGAATGCAGTCTACTAATGATTATTGAGATTCTCCAGCCATCCTGGTCCTGCCCATTTGCACACCACAGCTAGCTCCTAGGCAGCCAGACCCATGGATCTCCTTCTGCCCACTGAGGAGAGAAGACAGATTTTCTGAGGACCCTGTTAGAATTTCACTCTAATTTTTTTTTACGGACCACACTCAAAGGGCATGTTTCAGGCAATTCTTCAAAATGCGTGTTTGAGAAATCAGACTCACAATGATTTTTGTGATTCTCTCCCAGGCTCCAATAACCACTGCTCTACTCTCTACTTCTCTGAGATCAACTTTTTAGCTTCCACTAAGAAGTGAAAAACTGCTATTTATCTTTATTTGTCTGGCTTATTTCACTTAATATAATGTCTCCCATGAGCTAGTTTTAAATAGAAACTGCACAACAAATTCTTTTATGTCAGATTTAAATTTTATTCTGAAGAGATAATTCGAAATGGTCACATATGTTTATGTAGGAAAATGTTCATTAAAATATTTATAGGACTGGAGATTATCTGAATTTTTAGCCAAAAAGGAGAGATTAAGTTTATGTAAGAGAGATGTAAGCTTATTGATCATTTCAATAGATGCAGAAAAAGCATTTAACAAAATATAGCACCCCTACCTGTCAAAACAGTAGAAACACTAGTGATAGTAGGAACTTTGTAAAAGCATTGTAAAAGCTATCTATGCTAAACGCAAGGCAGCATCATTCTAAGTGGAGAAAGGTTGAAAGCATTCACTCTAAAAACTGGAAAAAGACAGGGTGCCCCCTCTTTCACCACTTCTATTCAACTTCATCCTTGAAATTGCCAGAGCCATTGGACAAAAGAAAGAAATTAAAGGTATACAAATAGGTCAAGAAGAATTCAAATCTCACTCTTTGCTGATAGGATCATGTCATCTTCTTAATTTTTTATTAGAGCATAATAGTTATACATAGAAGTTGGGTTGATTTGGAAAAGATCCTATGTGCATGGAATCTGATTTAGTTTATTCAGTCCCCACCCCCCATCTCCCTCCTTTTCCTGCCCCCATTCTCCTTTCTCTACTGATCTTTCTTTGGGTCATTTATCTGTTAATTTCTGACTGGTGCTTTCTACATATACATACACGTGCAGTCCCCTGTGGTAGACTTCCATGTGCACATAACATGATCTGCGTAAGATCTTTCACATTTTCTCCTTTCCCAAACCTCTCCGCCCTCTCATTCTCCTTCTACTCCACTGATCTTCCCTGTATACTTAAGATAGCCAGTCCAACCCCACTTCATCAACTTCTTTCCTCTATTTTGCTCTGGCCCTGATAATTTCAGCATTGTACAGGAATAGTTAACTTCTGCCTTTCCGAACACAGAGATCAAGATTGATGTAAAATTAGAAAAACTCTACATTGGAAAACACTGAAGGTAACACTGACTGCTTCTGCAGATGATGACTCTGCTTTGTAAATTTTTTGCTTAACATTTGCAATGAAAATGAACTTCTCCAAAAATCCTATGTTTACATAAAAGAACAACAGGAGACAGAGATTACTGAGACAGTGAAAAATGACTTCACACTATGATGAGGTCGAATGGCTTTCTGTTGGCTTCTAGCAATTCTCTGGTTACTCCAACCCACCATCACCCCTGCAAATGTGTGGGGCTCCATGGGTCTGATTTCCTGAGACCAATCCCACACGTTATCAGTCTCCAGGCTGCTTTTCATTCGATATTATTTGCCATGTTGCTGCAGATTAACAAGCCTGTTTGGGGTGCTCTCAGTTCATTTTCATCATGGTCTCTTTATCTCTGTTTTGTAGCTATGACAACATTGGAAATGAGCAATCAATCATTTGTCACTGAATTCATCTTCTTGAAATTTTCCAAGCACTTCAACCTACAGGGCTGGTTCTTCCTGCTCTTTCTGGTCATTTACCTGAACACTCTCCTGGGGAACATGCTCAGAATAGTGACCACAAGGGTCAGTCCTGCTCTCCCCTCTCCAATGTACTTTTTCCTCAGCAATTTGAGCTTTTTGGACGTCTGCTACATATCCACCACCCTCCCAGTACTGCTGGTGAACTTCTTCTGGAAGAAAAAGGCCATTTATTATGAGGGCTGCCTTTCCCAGATCTTCTTCTTGGTGACAAGTGCTGGCACAGAAGGCTTCTTACTGGCTGTGTGGCCAGTATGACTGCTGTGTGGCCACATGTCGTCTTCCTCAGAACCCAGTCATCATGAGTGTGAAGGTCTGTGTTGCCCTGGTGACTGGGTCCTGGCTGTGTGGGCTGGTGAATATGGTCACACACATGGTGGTGGCCATAAAACTCACTCTGTGTGGGCTCCACCAGATCAGCCACTTTCTCTGTGACACCCCATTGCTCCTTAAGCTCTCCTGCTCAGAAACCTCTGTCAACTAGTCTGCGCTCCACATTGTCAGTGTCACCATGGGCCTGAGCCCCTACCTCTTCACTGCAGGCTCCTATGCACTCATCATGGCGGCCATCCTGGGGATTCCCTCTGTCCAGGGAAAGAGGAAGGCCTTCTCTACCTGTGCATCCTCCCTCACTGTCGTGGTGGTCTTCTATGGAACAGCCATCTTCCACTATGACAGGGCCAGAAAAGGCTGGACACGGACACTCTGGTCTCTGTGCTCTTCTGTGTGGTGACTCCCATGTTGAAGCCAATCATTCACAGCCTGAGAAGCAACGAGGTCCAGAGTGCTCTTAGGAAGCTGGCCGGGAGACAGACAATATAGTGTGATTAGAACTAGATGATGGTTTCATTCTAGGAAATGTCTTAGTTGTAGAAATATGTGAACTCTTCAGAAGCAATTACAAGAGCGCTCTCTCCGTACACAGTGTCTCATGAACACTGTGGTGCCCCTCCAACCAGGGGAAGCACACTGTGCTAAGTATGTGACACATTGTGACCTCACCTGGGTTCTCTAATCCACAGGTATTTCAGAATATTTTTATTACTTTTCTCTCCAAAAAAAGCCTATACCCAAAGCAGTCAATCTCCTTTTCTCAAATATTGCAGCTCTAGCCAACACTAGTGAATGTGAAGTGCTATATGCAATGTGATTTGACTTGCATTTTCCTAATGGATCTTGATTCTAAGTTTTAAATAAACACCATTTCTGTGTTTCTCCTTCACATGTTGAAAGACCCATGTATACACTCGAGTTTCTGTGGATATTTTTAATGAAGTAATACCATATACGCCTTTTTGATCTGACTCCTTTCACTTAGGATGTTTGCAATTTTCAGTTATATTGTAGCTTGTATAAGTATTTTAGTTTATTCCTCCTTATTGTGACTGATTTCAATCTTATGAAAATGCCACATATTTTTGTTCATTTTCCACTGCATAGTAATTTTTACTTTATGTCTGTGTGGGTATCGTAATGCAGATTGAACCCAGAGCCTCCTGCACACTAAAAAATGTTCTACCACTAAGCCAAAGTTCAAACCTTTTAGAAATTTTGTTTTGAGACAAGGTCTTGCAAATTTGCCCAGGTTGTCCCTGAATTTGTGATCCTCCTGCCTCAGCTTCTTGAGTAGCTAGATTACAGACCTGCCTGGACATTTTCACTTTTTGACTAATATGAATAAGATTCATATATATATAATATGAACATTATATATAATAAGAACATTATATGAACATTCAAGTAGAAATCATTGGTGGACAACTTTTTTATTTATCTTGAGTTTGTAAGTAGGAGTGGAAGAGGTGGATCGTTAACTCCATATTTAACTATCTGAAGAAGTTCCGGATCATTTTCAGACCAGTGGAACCAGCTTACCTTATTATTAAGAGTGGTGAATAAAGCTTCTGATTTCCTCACTCCCTTAACAACACACCATTATCATTCCTTTTGTTGTGACGACCCTAGATTGTGTGAAGTGCTTCATCAAATGTGCTTTAGCTTTGCCTTTCCGTGATGGCTAATCATTCTAAGATCTTTTAGGAGTACTGTTAATGTGTCTCTCCTAAGCATGAGAAAAACCCCATTGTATTATGAAAAATTTTAAGTTTTAGAGACTTATGTCTTTATCTAATACTTTTATTTTTATTTTTGTGCAGAAAAATTCTACAAGACTTTCAAGCTTGTTGTCTTTTCTCCATCTGTGCCCAAAAGAGATGTTTGATGCCCCTTTTTATTTTCCCTCTACTTTTAAACTCCATAGCAAACAATTTCTTCACCAGGTCTTGAGCATCAGCAGGATCATAAAATTAAGGGGCACGAAGTCATACAGGGTTTGGTAAGTGATCAGCCCTTAGCAGGAGTGGATCAGCTGAAGATAGTGGGGATGCTTTTAATATTGTGGCTTCTGATATCTGTCCATCTGGCAAAGTATGTAAAATGAAGGAAAAACTTCATATGCCATGTGAAATCCATCCCAATAAGTGTACACCCACCCTGACCCCTTCTATCCCTAGTGGGAAAAAAGTCAGTCTTGAGGTTACAGCCACCCACAACTTCTTAGCAGAAATCTCACTCTGAACATCGCTCACCCACATCCCAGAAGAGAGAGGAAGCTGATCTTCTCGCTGCATGCTGGGAACAGGTGATTGCCAAGACATTAATGAATCCAACAGCGAATTAACTGCTCTCCATTGTTGCAGTTGAACTCGAGCCGTTGCCCTTGAGTTGTGTTCGCACACTGAGGAGTCCCAGAGCAGCTACAGAGGAAAGGCACGATGCATATTTTCAACAGGTCGGCCCCAGACCTCTATAAATGTCCAGCACAGGAAAATGAATTGTGAGAGATCAAAAAATTTTTACTTCTTCATGAGGCCACAGATATGCGACAGGCAACTCTAAGAATAACAAGTCCGATTTTGTTGAATGGAAACCAACAGCCAGTTTTACCAAGAGCTTTTTTTGCAGCCCAGGTGCTAGTATGGAGAGCAGCAAGGGCAACACAAAAACCAGAAATCTACACCTCTCTGTGAGAGTTGCTGGTAAGTAGTTTATTAACCATCACAATTTTCAAAAACACTATCCCAGAATCAGGATATACCTACACCTTAAAAACATATTACAGAATATTGTACATATTTTCATTACCATTTTGATGGCATTTATGTAATGACCTATCGTAGCACCTTTTCTATGTGTGTCTAAGTTTCCACAATACTACTTGTATTGCCAGAGTTAGAAATAACTTCAGAGGTTATCACAAAACCTGAGGGATTTAGCATGATGCCTCCAGTACTGGAAGAAAACCCAAAACACAACAAGAAACCCTGGGATGCCTAAATTTTTTAAGTGAGATGATGAGTGTGTAAAATTACTTATGGTAAAAAATAGATAATGCTTAGTGTTAATCCTCTGCTTTCGATGAGCAGGACAGAAAGGAATAATTTTTAGGGAGAAAGTATAGGGACACATTCCCATTATGATACAATATAGCATTACAATAGACCTACCAAAATATCTGTTTAAATAAAAATCATCATTGTAGAAGAAGTTATGTTTAGAAACATATTCATTCACTAACTAGGGGTTTTCATCTTTATCTTACAACACATGGATGCTTGGGGGAGGGGAGTTGCAAGCAATTTATTAACTGTAATAAATCCTTGAAGCTTGTGAGTAATCTACTTCATACACAACCCCCCTCCTTTAGAAATAATATATGTTGGGGTCAGTCATAAGTGACTTCATTCACGGTCACCTGACTTTGAGATGACTGATTGGGAAAGAAAGATGTAGAGCTGCTTGTTCTGTGGGAACTGAGCTGATGGTCTCCATAAGGAATATGTTTAGGAGACAGGAGAAACTGAGTTTCTCAGAAGCCGCTAGGCTATGTTGCCTCACTTATGCCCACAGAGGCTTTATTTTTCTCAGCAAAATATCTGCACCAGAACCACTGAACAGAAAATGTCCTCTCGCCTCTGTGAAGTCTCTGTTAGATCCTTTAGGTCCCACACAGTACCGTCTTTAAAGAATCTTAAAAACTCTGCTCCATGGATGTACTTGACAGACGTTCTTCATTCTTCAAACCTTTACTGAGTGCACATTTTCACAAGGTGTTGCCCTAGTGTTTAGAACACAATTGAAAGGCCCAACTAGGACCTGGAGGAGCACATGTTCAAGATGGAATGAGGGGGTTTGACAAGTCTTAAGTGCTCCATTTCAAGAGCTGGCCAAGCAAACACTAAGGGAGAATAATGATAATTTGTAGATTACATAGAATTGTTACCAAGTTTCTTGCACATATTGAGTTCATTTTCCCATTAGATTGTAAGTTGGTTGAAGGACAGTGTCGGAGACCAGCTCAAAAAGGGGGTCTCAGGAGACGAACGGATTGTGAGGAGTCGGCGAAAGAGGGGGTGGAGAAACAACACAGAACCAAAGTGAAAGTGTTGATCCCAATCTTTACTTGTGAAGTTGATCATATATACTTTCATTTTGGCAGGCTTACAGTACTTTGTGGTTACAAAACAGGAATCATTATTCAAACAAAACAAAATATTATGTAGCTACAATTAGAATAGAAGAATATATCTTGGCTTATGCATAAGCAAGCATTTGTACTTTCAGTTGGAGTTTTGCTTTGAGCTGTTTCTGCTTAGTTAACTTTTAATAATAGTTACAAATGTCCCAAACTATTGGCATATACCTTGACTATTCTTTCTTGACTTACTGACTGGAACTGGTGCCATGGTTACGGCAAGTAGTTGATTTGTTATTACTTGTAACCAAACAAAAGTAAGAGCACAAACCATTGTGCACAGGAACAAGAACAAGTTGCCCAGTACTAAGCACTAATCTATCTTCTTAACATTAATTTTCTTTCTCTAGATTTTAATTTAATTTCTCAAAAACTTCCTTGACAGGAATACAGGGAGTTTTTCTTTAGACATTAACAATTTACACTCCACAGCTAAATCATTGCATTTAGAGCAAACAGATCTATGCTTTAGATCTAGTTGCATTAATTGGGAAAGTCATGATTTTTCCTTTATACTTAATGGTCATATGAGTAATCAAAACTATACTTATTAAAGGAATACAAAAACAAATCAGTCCATTCCCAGAAACATACTGCGCTCCTCCAGAGGATGGATGCCTTGTGCCATCCACCTCAGAAGGGCCTTGCCATTGCCTGAGTCAGGGGAGGAGTGCAGCAGGAGAGGGATCAGATCTTATCCTCTTTGGGTTTCTTAGTAGATCTGGCTTAGGACTAAATTAGATCCTGTATAGGAACAAAATTGGTTTAAATTGAAACTAACCACTACCAAGAAAAGAAATTTTAAAATCCTAAATGAAAAAGAGAATTTTTTATTTTGAAGAATTTTATAACTAGAAGGCTCTGACATATCATAAAAGTTAATAATTTGTCTTCCCTTTCCCCTTTATGCTAGAAAAAGAACTGAAAGAGCTGGCACAGTGGTGCACGCCTTTAACCCAGCAGCTCAGGAGGCTGAGGCAGGAGGATAGTGAGTTCAAAGACAGCCTCAGCAAAAACAAGGCACCAAGAAACTCAGTGAGACCCTGTCTCTAAATAAAATATAAAATAGGGCTGGGGATGTGGCTCAGTGGTCAAGCCCCTGAGTTCAATCTCCGGTAACTGCCCCCCTACACCGCAGCCCAAAAAAAAAACAGAACTGAAAGAGATGTTAAATGCTGAATTGAGTGCTGAATCTCAAAGACAGGAGGGAGATCGTTTTCTTGTGAATTTGTTAACAATTTAAACCTACCAGTTAGGGGTAAGGGCATCCCTGCATGTTAGGTGAAAGAGCCCAGCCTCCCTCAAAGTGTGTCCTTGGACCAGCATCACTGGGAACACTTGGAACTCACTGACTGAGGCCAACTGTTCTGCACAATTACCTCTGATCTTTCCCTCGGCTCCAAGCACCCACACCACATGGAAGGATATGAGGAAAACTCTGGGCCAGGCCAGATAGCTCATAGATTTCACAGTAATAAGTTCACATTGCCACAAGCACCTGAAATCATTTAGATATTTGTTCCGTATAAATTGACCTTGTACTGTGTGTGTGTGTGTGTGTGTGTGTGTGTGTGTGTGTGTATGTGTGTGTTTTAAGCAATTTACTGGGCAACATGCAAATTGGATTTAAAAATTTTAATCATTGCTTGTGCTATTGAGATCAAATAGGAATCATTGTTTCCCTGATGTGCAAAAGGGTTTTCATGTTCACACCATTCTTCCTCATTTTGGTCATGCCCTTTTTTTTCTTTTTTTCGTTTGAGGAAATGAATCCCTAAGGTAAGTCAGCAAAACATTTCATTTATTGCCAAAGCAAAAAAAAAGTTTTTCTTTAATACTATAGACTTATTTATTTTATTTTGTTTATATTTAGATTTTTAAATTAGTTGTGCTTAACTGAAGCACCAACTTTCTATTGAAATTTAAATACTTTAAGCTTCTTAAGGCCCTGAGATTTGAAATTTTAATGAAAGCTGTGTTGGCCTATTAATCATGTGCAATGAATTATTAGAACCAAAGACAAGAATGTCTGGGCATTGAAGATCATAAGACAGTTTACTAATATATGGTATTATCATAAGGTAACAAAGTATCACTACAAATTAGAGTTATTACATGATAAATTTTATGATTCAATTTCTTTTTTGTTTCTTAAATCATAATTGTTAATACATATTAAATATACAAATTAATGTACATTATGCAAATTAAAGGGATTCATTAATGTTTCCCTACTTGCATTAATATATTGTGCATTAATTTCAATTTTTTTTCTGTAAAATGGGGATAATAGGTTATCTCATAGGTTGTTGTGTAAACCAAATAAGTTAATGCATGTAAAAATCTTATAGGCATTTAATAAGTTTTAGGTATTTTTATCTAATGTGTGTCTCTATTCGTTACTCAATTTGAAAAATCCTGATTGGATTCAGGTATGTAAAAATTCATCTTTTCAAAGAAATTCACTGAGTTTTGATAGAATGGATTTTCCGAAATTCAATCTAATTTTTACAGAAAACATGCCACTTTTAAACTACATTAAACAAGGTTTTTAAAGTCAGGCATTTATGTGTTTTGAAGCAATCTAAGAAGACTCACACTCAAATTATTTTTCTATGAAATATGCCCTAGATGATTATGATGATTATGGTTATTATTATTGCAGAGCAGAGGGTTTACTATTAAGTTGATCTAATTCCTATGCTGCATTACATAAATTCTAAGGAGCAAGTACATATTGTGTCACAAAGTTTCATTCATGAGTTATGATTGTTAATAATGGATTCTAATGGTGACCATGATGATGATTCAATCTAATGCCCTACATTAATAAAGAGCATAGAGGATAAGGAAAATTGTTTGGGTATCATCCTTCCCCCTCCCCACACCTGTGAACTACAAGAAATTAGCCAGTAAAACCAAGGAAAAACTTATATGCAGATAAAATTATATAAACATACATTGGGAGATTTTTTTAATGCCCCATGAAATTGTCCCTCCTGAACTGACCTTTATAATTAAGACATTTACAATAGCAGTATGCACAACTTCAGAGATTGTATTTGTAAATCCCTGAACATTTACGTTTAGTTTTCCCTTTTACACATCCACAGACCATGTACCAATTTCTCATAGTAAAATCTTCTGGAACTGCCTTCTATGTGGAATTTTATTTCTTTTTCCGAAAACATCTAGATATCTACCTATAAAAGAGATTGTCATATTTATCTTTTTGATATGGGGAGTTAAAAGAAAGTACATGACACTGATTTCTAAATGACTTGAAGTTCATCCAGGTAGTTGATAGAAAAAACAGAGAACGTGAGAAATGTCAAGTACATGTAGCTTCCAGCTCCATTTCAAAGTTGATTTATTGTAAATCAATGCTAATAATGTAACCTCTTGTTTAGGGAAATTATTTAGAGAAAGCGATACCTACAACTGAACTAGATAGTGTGGTGTTTTTAGTCATTTCTGGATAAACTTTTACTACAATTTTCGTGAACACCAAGTATCACAAGAATCCCTACTTTCTCTATTTCCTTCTCTACTTTCTCTATTATCCTGGGGGATTTCATATTCACCCTTTGCTGTAACAGTTGTCTTCAAGACAATGACTCCCAAATCCACACCTGCAGTTCTAGGCTGTCTGTGAAGGGCATTTCCACGTGATTATCCCACAGATAACTCACATTCAACATTACTCAAATCAAATCCACTAAAGCCTCCTCTACATCTGCTATTCCTCACATATTCCTGTTTTCCTGAGTGATCCCACCAGCTAGCCAGCCTGCCCAAACTGATTTGTTGTCTTTACCATGTCCTCTTCAACTAGGACTTTAAAGTTCTCCATATCCTTCTCCATGAGTGCTTCAGAGATTTTCTCCCACTTTCAACACAGCATGTCTTCAGATACAGACCACTTCATTTTGATCTTGTTTTAGTACTCAGATCACTCTTTTGAACTAAACAGGTGTGTCTAAAACCTGGGGAACCAGGTTTCACAGTTATCGACCCCTGCTCTTTGGACTCACACGCACAATTCCATGAGTGGGTCTATCTGCGTGTTCTAGACCTAGAGATCTGATTATTTTCTAAAACCCAGTCTCTCTCCCTCCAGATTTTCCTGTTTTAAGTCTGCACTCACCTGAAAGAGATTTATTGTCCTCTATTGTTGATACTCTGTAATCATTGATGTCCATGCTCATACCCAAGCCTGGCTTCCAGAGACACACCTGGGCTCTCTGGTGGCCCATGGCATGGTGGGGGGTGGGACGTTTTCCTAGGTTTCTATTGCCAAGTACCTTGCTTAGAAATCAGGCCTGACACAGCTTCACAGAGCCTAGTCCCAGCCCCATAGGCTGATATCCTGCCACTCCCCTGAAGTAGCAGGCTTCTCAAAATGACCCAGGGCTTGGCAGAATCCACTGGTACTATCCCAGCAGCCCCTTGAAGCCTAGCTGGAGTCTCCATAGAAACAGGGTACATCTCTATGGAAATGGGCTCCCTCATTTCGCCCCAGTGTGATGCAGCTCTCAGAGAAGCTCAATAGTGAGGGTCTTTCCATTTATAGCAATTAGGATAACCAAGTGTTCTGAGCTTGCTGAGCCTTAGATTGCAGATTGCTGCTATATTCTTTGAGATTTCTGCCATCAATGTTGCCTGAGATGCCAACTTGCCATTCCACTAACTATAAGACAATGTTCTCAGTCAAGACCAGTCCCACAACCAATAACACACACAGACACAGACACACACACACACACACACACACACACACACACACATGCACACGCCCATCCATCATGGTGAGCAAAGCTTTGTATGTGTGATACAGACCGAATGCACCCACCAATCACATTCACTGCTTCAAACAGATCGTGATCAAGAAACAACTGATGTCACTTGTAAAATTTGATAAGTCCTGGACTATCACTGTGGTAAAAAAGAAGTAGAGAAATGCAAAAAATGGGAGAAAATACTTAACCTCTTAGAGATCTAAAAAAATATTTAGATGTGGTTCCAAACAATCCTGAGTTAAAAATCATCTTGAAAAAATGCTTTCACTTCTATTTATCAATTTACTTACTTACTTACTTACTGCAGTACTGGGGATTGAACCCAGTGGCACTCTACCATGAAGCTATATTCCCGGCCCATTCAATTATTTGGGGCGGGGGCCTTGCAGAGTTTCAAATTTATGACTCTCCTGCCTTAGTCTTCCAAGTACCTGGGATTACTGGCAGGTACAACTCTTCCCCATTAATTACTTTTCTTTAAATAAGGCTATTTTTAAAAATAGAACTATACTTTGTACTCAAAAAATGCACAGATCTAAAGTGTACAGGTTTATAATATTTTACATATATATGAACTTCCAAAACTCAGGATATAAAACATTTCCATCACTTTAGAAAATTCCTTCATGCTTCAACTGATATCACCCCTGAGCTCCCCCATCAAAAAAAAAAGACCACCATTATTACTTGACCATTATAGCTGTTTTGCTAATTTTTGAACTTTATTTAAAGTAAACTTACAGTATATATTTTGTATCTGGCTTCTTTCACCCAGAAATTTTTTTTTAGATTTGTCAATGTTATTAATGTTCCAGTATTTGTGTTTCTAAAGTAACTGAATTATTCCACTGCATTATAAACCGTGATTTGTCTTCTGTCCTTCTGCTGAAGGCATAATATTTGTTTGAGTTATTATGAATTTTTACACAAGAATTTTTGTGAACTGTGCATTAATTTCCTTGGAAATATGCTAGGAATGGGATTGTTTTGAATAGAATAACTACACATTTAACTAAATTAGAAATTACTAAATATTTTTGAAAAGTAAGTGTATAGACTTCAAATTTCACCTTGAGTATCTATCGAAATAGCTAGAAAGTATGTTGTTTTCATCATTATAATAACCAAAAAGAGCAGAAGAAAATGCAAATTAATGACTTTCCTTGACTTTATTAGGGATGAAGATTATAAGGCAAACAACTAACCAAAGTCTGGGGAGAGATCAGCAACCAAAATAATCCAGGCATTTCTTTTAACTATGGAACAACATACTAGATACATAAAAGTTTATTTATTTAAAAAAAAAAAAAACTCAAATAAAAAGCCCCGTCATTCACAGCCTGAGAAGCAATGAGGTCTAGAGTGCCCTGAGGAAGCTGGCTGGAGGGTGTGCATCCCTTTGCATGATCAAAGTCTAGACCATTCTTAAAACTGGAGTATATAGTCATCTGAAAAAATATGCCTCCCAGGGACTTGTAGGCACCTGTTTAGAGAGTCTGTATCTGGAGCTTTAACTCCAACTCCCGCTTTTAAAATCTCTGATACTCCTTTCTCTCCGCTCTTTTCACAAACACCATTTTCCCACTTTCAGGTTCAAGTGTGTCGGACACCTTGTGTGGGTGTTCAGCACCATCTCTGTCCTTCTGTGTTCTCCCCACACCAGAGGGACAGAAAGTACGAGAACCTCGTTTCCCACACTCCCCCGACTGCAGGCCTCCATTTTAAGAGGTTCTGTCAAGATCAGCCAAACACTAGGCAGAGTGGAAGAAAGGAAAGGAAGAAAGCGGGTTATTTTGGATCCCATAGCAGCAGCAGCACACCAGCCCTGTAGAGGCAGGAACTAGTCTCCTTGGTACCAGGAGCTGTGTGTGCAGGTTCCTAGACAGCTGTTCCTGAATGTGGGTCACAGTAGCGTGGAATGAGCGTCTCTTTCCAGGGAAGCTAGGGTCTCCATATATGGGGTGGTGTCACCTGCCCTATTTTCCTTTTTTCTTCCAAATCTCCCACCATTTTATAACTTTTTTCTGTGTCAACTTCCTCTACCCTAAGTCATCAAGAGTCGTTCTTCATCTCTACCTGACCACGGTGGCACTGACCACAATAGTGGTTTACATCATAGATGGTTCTAGATAACAGATATGAGGAGGTAGGTTGGATGTCTGACCTGAGGGAATTGAATATGTTGATGATGTCACAGCCCATGGGAAAAGAGACCTGATAATTCCTGGTGTGCAATGACGCAACAGAGACTTTAAGTTATTGTGGCCTGAAATCAAATGTCTATGGAAAACTGAGCTTTGGAATAACACCATCGAACTTCAGGGTGGGAATGAACATTACAACATAACTACAGACTGCTGTTACTGACTGGAGTGGGAGACTTACAGAAAGAAAATGATAGGTTCAAGCATTATATTCCTCCTTCAAATCAGGTTCAGATCATGAGAAATATTTTCTCGCTGGAAACTGATAAAGGTTAATATCAGAATAAAACATCCAATTCTCCAAATTGCAGAAGTACAAAAAAAATATAAATCCACAATTTTTTCAGGTTTCTCTTATGTCAATTAGGACATTAATGGGGGAATGATTGAGACCCTGTTAATTAGAATGGCAAAATACCAGTGGAATTAGACAAATCTCAGAGACTTGAACCCTGAAATCTCCATTAACCCTCTTTGCTGTCAGAAGCAGCCCCTCCTCCCTCGAAGAGACTAGCTTTTCCTAAATTGAAGACCCTATGGTGACTCTACCTGGGCAGTTGTCTTTTTTTTTAAGAGAGAGTGAGAGAGGAGAGGAGAGAAGAGGGGAGAGAGAGAGAGAGAGAGAGAGAGAGAGAGAGAGAGAGAAAAAATTTTTAATATTCATTTTCTAGTTCTCAGCGGGCACAATATCTTTGTTGGTATGTGATGCTGAGGATCAAACCCAGGCCGTACGCGTGCCAGGCAAGCGCAATACTGCTTGAGCCACATCCCCAGCCAAATTGTCTTTAAGATGCTCATCCATCATCCCACATTGTCACCAGACTCTTAATTGGGGTCTGATCTTAGAACGCCTCAGGTAAGAGTATAAAATATATCCCAGGAGAGTATAAGGGTCACACCAAAATGAATAGTAAATATTTTACTCTATTTTGTTAATAGGAGCCTTAAGAATATATAAGAATTTGTTTGAGTCTTCTAAACCAAAGAAGTCAGCACATATTGCTGGATAATCTCGAATGCAGTCACAGGGACATAATCACCAGAAATGTTAGGGCCAAAAATTTTCATGAGCCATGGGGAATGGCTATTAGACTCTCTTTGGTTGATGGACTGAAATCTGGACTCAGTGTTTGCTTAAGTTCAATGACCAATATGATCCTGGAATAATGGAGAGGATGGTGATCAGAAATAAATAAGGTGTTGGATGGCGTGTTATGTGACCCCTTCCCTGGCCTCACAGCTAGATCTGGAGAAGGGCCTGGAGCACCAGCCTTCACCAAGGCCTCGTGGACATGCATTCAGAAGGCAGCACCAGATCCTTGTGAAACCCACAGCCACTGTCCTCGGCAGCCTGGGAAGACATAAACAGATGGCATCGTTGAAACGGGCTCCCTGATTTCAGTGAGAATAAGGGGACCCTGAAGTAGAAGAGGCCATGTGGTGGAGCAGTGATCAGAACATTTGAATCTGTAGAGATTTTTGACAGTGGTAAATGATCGTGGTATTTATAGATGGGAAAAAATGGGCACCCTCCTAGAATAGTGCCTGTCCCATGTAATGTCAAACTCTTCTTTTCTCACTTCATTGGTGCATTGTAGTTGTCCATAATGGTGGGATTTGCTGACACATATTTGAACATGCACCCAAAATAACCGTGAACTTTGGCTAATATCATTCCAATATTTCCCTTTTCCTCACTTCCTTCCCTGGTGCCTTGACTCTACTGATGTTCCTTCAACTTTCATGATGAGACTCCCTTCCAAACTTTCCTTCCTTTTCCCCCTCTAGCTTTAACAGAGGAAAAATATACGGCCATTAACTTTCTGAGTTGCTTATTTTTCTTAAAGTTCTGAAGATCCATCCATCTTCCATCATGACATAATTTTGTTCTTCTTTATGGCTGAATGAAATTCCAGTGAGCATATACCAGATGTTCTTTATCCATTCATCCACTGATGTCACCTCGGCTGGTTCATGGGCATGTATGTGTCATTATAGTATGATGAAATCGATCCGCTGTGATAAATACCAAGCAGAGGTAGAGCTGGGTCGCAGGGTGGTCCATGGCTACTCCTGAGGAGCCTCCATCTTGATTTCCGTGGTGGTTGTGCTGATTTACATGCCCACCAATAGGATGAGAGTGCTCCTTTCTCTCCAATTCTCTCCTTGTCACACTCGTTTCTGTTTGTATTCTTGGTGGTTGCCTTTGTCACTGAAGTGAGATGAAATCTCATGGTAGTCTTTACTTGCAAGTATTTTCATATATTTGTTGGCCACTCACATATTTTCTTCTAAGACGTGTCTGTTAAGTTAATTTAGTTTCCCATTTCCTAATTGGGTTATTTGATAATTGGGTTATTTAATAATTGTGGTTTTGATGTTAAGTTTTTTGAGTTTTTTATTAATATTCTGATTATTCATCCTCTTTTAGAAGAGCACCTCATAAAGATTTTCTCCCTTTCCATAGGTTCTCTCTTCATATTCTAATTTTCTCCTTTGCTGTGCAGAACCTTCTTAATTTGATGCCATCCTATTAGCTAACTTTTGGTGTTATCTCCTGAGCTATGGCATACTATTGAGAAAGTCATTGCCTCTGCCTGTAGGTTGGAGTATTGACTTTGTTTTTTCCTAGAAACTGCATAATTTCTGGTCTAGTGCCTGGGTCTTTAATGCATTTTGAGTTGATTTTTTGCAGGGTGAGGGATAGTTCAGGTCTCATTCTTCTGCATTTGGACAGGGGTGTAGAAGGACTGTTTAAGGACAGTAGATGTTAAAGACTGGGGTGCAGAAGAACTGTTGCAGAGAGCAGAAGTTGGAGACTGAGGTGCAGAAGGACTGTTACAGAAAGCAGAGTTAGGAAACTGGGGTGCACAAAGATCGTTGCAAAGAGCAGAGTTTTCAGACTGAGGTGCAGAAGGACTGTTGCAGAGAGCAGATGTTGGAGACTGGGGTTCAGAATGACTGTTGCAAAGAGCAGAGGTTGGAGACTGGGGTGAAAAAGGATCGTTGCAGAGAGCAGAGGTTGGAGACTGGTATGCAGAAAGACTGTTATGGAGAGCAGAGTTTGGAGACTTGGTTGCAGAAGGATCTTACAGAAAGCAGAGTTTGGAGACTGAGGTGCAGAAGGACTGTAACAGAGAGCAGAGTTTCGAGACTGTGGTGCAGAAGGACTGATATAGAACGCAGAGGTTGGAGACCAGGGTGCAGAAGGACAATTACAGAGTGCAGAAGTTGGAGACTGCGGTAAAGAAGGACTGTTACAGAGAGCAAGATTGGAAATTGGGTAGCAGAAGGACTTTTTCAGAGAACAGAGGTTGGAGACGGGGTTGCAGAAGGACCGTTGAAGAAAGCAGAGTTTGGTGACTTGGTTAGAGAAGAAATGTTAAAGAAAGCAGTGTTTGGAAACTGGGGTGCAGAAAAACCTTACAGAGAACAGAGGTTAAATGGAGACTGGGGTGCAGAAGGAGTGTTAAGGAGAGGAGACGTTGGAGACTTGGGTGCAGAAGGATCGTTTCAGAGAGCAGAGGTTGGAGACTGGGGTGCAGAAGGTCTGTTGCAGAGAGCAGAGGTTGGAGACTGAGGTGCAGAAAAGCTGTTACAAAGAGCAGAGAATGAAGAGTGAGGTGCAGAAGGATCGTTGAAGACATCAGAAGTTGGAGACGGAGTTGCAGAAGAATCATTGCAGAGAGCAGAGTTGGAGTCTGGGCTGCAGAAGGATCGTTACTAAGAGACTGGGGTGCAGAAGGACTGTTACAGAGAAAACAGGTTAATGACTGGGGTGCAGAAGGAATTTTGCAGAAAGCAGACTTTGGAGACTGGGGTGCAGAAGGACTGTTGCAGAGAGCAGAGTTTGGAGACTGAGATGAAGAAGGACTGTTACACAGAGAAGACGTTGAAGATTGGGAGGAAGAATTATAATACAGAAAGCTGAGGTGGCAGCCTGGGGTGCAGAAGGAGTGTTTCAGACAGCCGAGTTTGGAGAGTGAGGTGCAGAAGGCCTGCTACAGAGAGCAGAGGTTGGAGACTGGGTTGCAGAAGAACTGTTATAGAGAGAAGACTTTTGAGGCTGGGTTGAAGAAGGACTGTTATAGAGAGCAGAGTTTTGAGTCTGGGTTGCAGAAGGATCTTACAAAGAGCAGAGGTTGGTGACTGAGGTGCAGGACGACTGTTACAGAGAGCAGTGGTTGGAGACTGGGGTGCAGAAGGATCGTGCAGAGAGCAGAGGTTTCAGACTGAGGTTCAGAAGGACAGTTACAGAGAGCATAGGATAAAGACTGAGGTGCAGAAGGACGGTTACACGGAGTAGAGTTTGGTGACTGATGTGCAGAAGGACTGTTACAGAAAGCAGAGGTTGAAAATTGAAGTGCAGAGGGACCGTTACAGAGAACAGAGTTTAAAGAATATGGTGCAGAAGGGCTGTTACAGAGAGCAGAATTTGGAGAATGGGGTGCATAAGGACTGTTACACAGAGCAGAGGTTGAAGACTGGGGTGTAGAAGGACTGTTTCAGAGAGCAGAGATTGGAGACTTGGGTGCAGAAGGATTTTTAAAGAGAGCAGAGGTTGGAGACTGGGGTCTAGAAAGACTGTAGCAGAGAGCAGGGGTTAGAGACTAAGGTGCAGAGGGACAGTTACACAGAACATAGGTAGGAGATTGGAGTGCAGAAAGACTGATACATAAAGCAAAGTTTGGAGACTCTGGTGTATAAGTACCCATACAGAGAGCAAAGGTTGAAGACTGAGGTGCAGAAGGACCGTTGCAGAGAGCAGAGGTGGAGACAGAGGTGCAGAAGGATTGATACAGAGAGCAGAGGTTGGTGACTGGGGTGTAAATGGACTGACAAAGAGAGCAGTGTTTGGAGACTGGGGTGCAGAAGGTGTGTTACAGAGAGCAGAGTTTGGAGACTGGGGTAATGAAGGACTGTTACAGAGAGCAGAGTTTGGAGACTAAGTTGCAGAAGGATATTACAGAGAGCAGAGGTTGGAGACTGAAGTGCAGAAGCACTGTTACAGAGAGTGGACGTTGGAGACTGAGGTGAGAAGGACAGTTGCAGAGAGCAGAGATTGGAGACTGAGGTGCAGAAGGACTGTTGAAGAGAGCAGAGATTTTAGACTTGGATGTGGGTGCAGAAGGACTGTTGCAGAGAGCAGAGGTTGGAGACTGAGGTGCAGAAAGACTGT